>NC_089721.1:73507546-73672546 GCF_031753505.1 Anomalospiza imberbis
ACAACAACAACAACAACAACAACAACAACAAGAAATCAGGATAATACATCTAGAAGTTTTAAATGAAAAATACAAATGTGATTAGTGTGAAAAATCATAATCTTCCAGAATTTGGGAGGGAAGCAAGTTTGGAACAGAACAAATGACACAGAGCACGCAGGGAATTTTTTTTACAAATCAAACAAAAACCCCAGTGATACACAGTGTAAGCCAAATACCTGTCATATTTTTCTGTCCACGTGTCTTCCATGTTTTTAAATCTATCCTGATCAAATTCAATTTCCCACTGCAAAATATTTATTTCCTGTGGAAACAAAACAAACTTGCAGCAGCTTATTTCAGGGTTCCCCTCAGAAGGATGCCAGGGGTACTGGCTTTGGCAGAGATCTCCGTGATCAGTGACAATCTGTGACACTAATGACAAATTTGGTGCCAGACACCAAAGTTTCTGCACCACTGGCCCATGGACTGCAATCTCTTTTCAGAACCTACTGCTTCCAGAGGCCTCCAACAAGGAGAAACCCACGCCGTCCCGTCTCCCTGTCCCACTCCCATGATGTGGAACAGAACAGCAGCAGGAGGAACAAAGCAAAAAACTCAGTGTAACAAGGGAGCTCAACACCACCTTCCTCCTCCTCCCCTCCTAAAACTGGGCACCTGTTCCTCAGAGTCCTTGGGGAGCCTCAGCTGAATCCCTGAGGAGCTGTGCAACTGAGACCCACAGACAACACCAGCTCAAAGTACAGGAGGAGCTCTGGCAGTTTTCCAGTATTATTATTATTATTATAGCACGAAAAGGCCTAGATCAAGAGAGAAAAATTAATATTTCCCTTTCTACTAAAAGGAATTCCTTTTACAAACCCCCTGGAACTGATGTCAGGTAGGCACTGATTTAAATAAGCAGTCTGATAACCCCTTTTTAACAGCCATGGGCTTCCCTCTGTGGGTGAAGGAAACACCCACACTTACTTTCTCTAGAGTCCTCTTTTCTTCCTCAGTTTTCTGAAGCATTGCTTTTGTATGGCTCGTGGCTTTATCAAATACTGCCTGAAAAATTAAGAAAAAAAACCAAAACCCAAAATGCAACTCTGTCAAACACTGTGATCAAATCTTGTTAATTTTCAGTTTCACATTCATAGGTAAACAGCAGAGTGCAGAGCTGCAAACACCAGCAGCCTCCTCGTGAGCCCCAGAGGGTTCTGATCTCAAGTCTGACTTGCACAACAAACTTTTTGGGTTTCAAGCCCAGAACCTGTGCTGCTGACAGTGCAGCATCATCCAGCTTGAGATCGTGTCCTCCTCAGGGCTTGTGCAGGAAATCAGGCCTCAAAAAATGGGTCTACAGCATACCTAGGCTCTGTACCAGGCCTAACTTGCTGCAGATAGGTGATGGGTTATGTAAGTAGAAATGGGTTATGTAAGCAGGCTAAATTCCAGGAACTGATTTCAGCAGAATTTGTTATAAAAGAGAATACAAATGGTGAACAACAGAACGACCTGACATTTCAGGCACACTGTCCTCTAGGGCAGCAGATGGAGCAGTGAACTTGAAATACTCATGCTTTGCAGCAGGATTCCAAGCACTGCCTACATCTTCAATATGAGGGACTGGAAAAAGGCCTTAATTTTATCTTTAGTAGATAAATCCTCAAGGATTGTCAAAGATAAAATTATAAGAATTGCTATGACACTAAAGTCTTCTTAAATAACACACTAGTTCCAGTAAATTACAGAGGCAAGTCTGTAGACAGCTGCAGACTCAGTGATGTAAATTGCAGCCCTGGGAAGGCCTTAAGGTTGTAAGGTTTTGATGAGGAGTCATGGAAGATTTCCTCTGTTTTCCCTGTTACCACCAAGAGATTTCTGAACAGCTCCTACCATGCTCTGCAGGATTCTCAGGGCTTCATCTTTCCCTTCAAGCTGTCTTTGAGATGCTTCAAGCTCAACTTTCAAAATTTCAAGTTCCTGAAGTAAAACAAAGTAGGTACACTGAGTAAAAGCCAAGGAGATCCTGTTAAGATACGGCTGTAAAACCAATGTAAACTTCCCCTCCTCAAAAAACAAACCTCTCTCTTACCTGCATGATGCCTTTTCATGAGCTCACCTGAGGTTAAAGAACACAGTGCAGATGGAAGGTGTATTTTTACAGCTGAAGCCAGCTGGCTGTGATGCCAACACCTCAACACATTTAACCACACTAAAATCAAAATGTACTGTTAACTACCTTTCAACAAACACGCAGACCAAAAATCCTAAGATTGTTTACACTACAGATTTTCAAGCCCCAAAGCATAACAAAACATCTGCTAGAAAAGTACAACAATGTCTTCAATATTCTCCCCATCATTAAAAATATTTTCTCTGCCCCCTCAAAAGACCCCACAAACAAACGAACCCCCCAGAATAGAAAGTACACCTCACACTGAGATTTCCTGACATGAAATTTAATTTTATGTTTGTCCAAGAACCTGGGTGCACCCAAGTCTCTCAGCATGCCAAGATCCTCTTGCTACAAGGAAGGGAAATGCAGATTTGGAGAGCAGCACCCTGGGCACTGTTACCAACCTCCAGAGCTTTCCGAAGTTGTTGCTTTAGTTCTTCATTTGACGCTTCAGTATTAGATTCTGTAGGATCAATGGAGGATATTAAATGATAAGACACTGTAACATTTAAAGGGAAAAAGTGAGGATTTTACCCTGAAAACAGGTAACATACAAAGGTGAATTTCCATCTTTGTGTTGTGGGTTTTTTTTCTTGTGGAGCTAATAAACAGATTTAGGAAACACATCAATACAAGCTTCAAACACGTTACTTCACAGTTAAAGAAGTGAAATGTGGGGAAAACGTGTGTTGTAAAGAGACATAAAGTAAAGGCAAACATTCCATAACTTCATTTAAAATAAAGCCAACAAAATTGCCATCTTGATTAAAAAAAAATGAATTTTTTAGATTATTTTCTGATTGTAACTTTTCAACATCCACATTTAAAACAACAACTGGCACTATTTAGAAGTAGGGGCAATTTTCAGGAGACAGAGATAGCTCAGCTTACTGTGGAAAGGATAAAGGGGAATTGTTTAAAGGAGAAAAATAACCAAGTTACACAGACCTGAGTCTGTGATTGATGTTTTGACCTCAGTCAAAACATTAAAAATTGACAGGAAAGCAGCCGGACTGTAATGAACAGCACCACCTACATTTGGTTGTTTTTACAGCAGCACTGCCTTCACAAAAAAGGAAGATGAATACTAACGCAGGTTCTAAAAACTACTTCCTAACCCCTAAAGTAAGCCAATTCACTAATTTCAACTAAAGAGCAAATCAGATTTTGAATATTTAGCTACGAATATTTAGCTTTAGGTACTGTCTTCAGGAAGATTGTAGATGACTTAAAGCAGGAATCCAAGCAATGCCACTCAATTTCACAGACACGGCCGAACCCGGGTAGGTACGGCCACCACAGGATGCTCTCTGATAAACGTCACTTTCAAATGCAGAATTAAACGCCTTAAACCGGACATTTCACACCAAGAATGGTCACCGCCCTGAGCACTGAGAAGCGACTCTGCTGCTCACGTTCTGGGAGGAGGGTGGAGGGTCCCAGCAGGCACCGAGCCCTCCAGTGATTTTGGCAAGTGGTTTGAATTAAACTTGGTAACACCCTGTGAGGCAGCGGAACGGCTCACTTCCACTAACAAGAACTTTGCGTGTGGCGAATAATTAACTTCCAAATTACTCTTACCACAGCTGTTCTGCCGTGTGGAACTAGAGGCAGGTTTTTTGAGTGATCCACCGTAAAAGCTGTTTCGTTTTGGAGCAGGAAGAGCTGCAGCATCGCTTTCTTCTGCTACCTTTGCTGACAAGGGGGAATCACAAGTCTTGCCAGATCCCTTCCTAGATCTAACTGAATAGGAATTTTGTAAGTTTTCCCCTTCATAAACACCTCCCGGTCTTCTCCCAAGTCCGTTTCCCAAGTCGCCACATGTCATGTCATCCTCTTCTGCTTCCTCCATCTTCTCCTTCTGTTTTTTTTTTTTTTTCGGGTTTTTGGTTGGTTTGGGTTTTTTTCCTGACTGAGGGCCCCTCACCGACCGGCGAACAGCGCCTCCCGCAAGGCCAGATTTCTTCTGGAAAAACAGGAAAGCTCCGCGTTTACAGCAGCAGGACGAGCCCCGACAGGGAAACGCGAGGCTGCGGGAGCCGGGGCTGCCGAAATCGCCGCTGCCGCCCGCGGTGCGACCCCGGCCCGGGGGGGACACCCCTGGGGACACCCCCTGGGGGACACCCCCTGGGGACACCCCCTCGGGGACACCCCCGGGGGACACCCCCGGGGGACCCGCCCGGGCCCCGGCCCCGCCCGAGCCCCCGACCCACCTGCGCGCCCGCGGCCGGCGGAGCGGAGCCGGTCCCGCCCCGGGGCGGCTCCGGGAGCGGCCCGCAGGCTGCTCGGAAGGAGGGGTTTGCTCATTCCTGGCTTTTATCAGCGGGCTGCACCGCAGCCCCGCGCGGCAGCCCGGCCGGAGGTCACCCCGGTGACCAGGCGTGGTCACCCCGGTGTTCTCCCGGACTGGGGCTGTCCTGGCACCCCATTCGGCACCCCCCCGCCTGCTTCCTGCTCTCGGCCAACCTCCGCCCCAATGCCACAATGTGCCACAATGCCCGGGCCCAATTCTCCAAGGAAACACGCTATTTTTCACCATTTTGTTTTATAACATCATCACATTTCTGTTACAGCATCGCTCCGCAAGTGTGACCCAAAAAAAAAAAAAAAAAAGCAAATTTGGAATAAAAAATAAAGCTGTAAATATGTAACAACAACACTATTCACAAGAGAATTTTTCAAAAAAAGTTGTTTCTCCAGCCAAACTCATGTAGATAAAGGGTTTATAAGCAAGTACGTTCTACAGAATCTCTCACGAGGCTTTCCTTCCAAGCCGCTTTTCTCTGAGGAAGGGTTTCCTCTTCCTTGTGCAGCCCTGCCCCCCTGGGGCCCAGGCTCTCACAGCAGCCAGAACAGATCCCTGCTCGTCTGTGACCCCGCTCAGGAACCCTGCGGGTCTGTCCCGACAAGGGTAATCTTACAGAGATGTATACATCCATGACTGGGACAGTGTCGGAGCCCAGGACATCCCTCTGGCTGCCCTGGCTGGCTCCAGACCTTGGCACCAAGTCAAAAACACCTGTGGCTTTGATTTTACCCCATGGAAAAAGCTGCCAACTCTGTGTGAGGAATTACAAGCCACAAGGGTTTGAGTAGTGTGATAGGGGAATTGACACAGGGTGGAAAAGCAGAATTTTGGGGTTTTTAGAATGGGGTTCAGGGGACAAGATGGAGGGATTTGGGCGTGTCCTGGCCTTCTTCTCCTTCTCCTTGCCCTCCATGTCTTGGTGTGATGGTGACACTTTTCTGTTGGTTTAAGGCACAGACACATTGTCCAGCATAAATGACAGACATTGGCACGTTATTGTAAACATGGCACATGGAGTTTTGGTATAAAATGTGAACACCGCCCTGAGGACAGACAGAATGCCATGGCCGACCTGCTGGACAGAGCTCAGCAGGGCAGAGAGAGAATGTTCTAGATAAGGGAAAACAAACAACCTAGAGAAGCCGATCCTACACATTCAGACTCCTCTGGCTGCATGGGCTGGGAAATGAGGATTTTACACTCTTGGGGTCACCTGGACACCACAGGCCCCGGCAGAGGACGAAATGGGGAAGACAGAGAAAAAAGGAAAAAATAAAGTTTATTGTTCAACACCCCAGACCAGTGCTCACATAGCCTACATTTCCTTACACATGAAGGAATCTCCAAAGCTCCATGCAATCATTTAAAAATAACTCTCACATCAATTCTTTTCCCTCCAAAGCAAAGGACCCACCTTACCCTGTTCCAAATCCTCTCACTCTGCATTATCTTCACATGCTCAAGGGCACAGTGGAGCACAGCAGGTTTTAGTCCCACAACTCAGCATCAAACCAACTCCTTTCCAGGACACTGTTCCACACTCTGGAAATCAAAAGTGCCTCAACTGACACCTGTTATCAGGATTTTACAGCTTTCTCACAGGGAATTCATGGTTTGGCTTTAACTGTAAGGTCGAAAGAATTCTCAGTTACTGAGCACAGCTCCTGCTCCTCAGGACAACCGCCTCATTCTCATCCTTTCAGTCACCTGTATCAGCTCTCCTGTGGCCTCTCCAGGTGCTGTTACAAACCCCCACAACCTGGCCACTCTGACCCTTCTTCTACTGCCCAGCCAGTTACAACTGTGTGCACGTTCATCTACAATAAAGAATTACAAATATCGTTTATTACACCCTCCCTCCCAAGCACAGACCCAGCAGTTACTGTTTCACCAGAAGTCAGTTGTTGTCCTTCATCCATTGCTCAATCCATTGCTCAATCTGATCCAAATTTCTCTCCAGGTCCTCTGGAGTGTTGCTGGGCAGCTGGTGTACAATTTCCTTTTTGTATGACAGCACAGCTTCCTCATACAGAGTCTGAAAAATTTCGCACTGAATGTTGTCCTGCAGCTTCTTGCCCATGTAGCCCCTGGAGAAAGAGCACCAAGAGACAGCGTGAGGCACAGAGCAAGGCTCAGGAGGCGTTTTTGGGGTCAGGGCAGTCCCACAGTGTCAGAGTCCAGGACATCCCTCTGGCTGCCCTGGCTGGCTCCAGACCTTGGCACCAAGTCAAAAACACCTGTGGCTTCGATTTTACCCCGTGGAAAAAGCTGCCAACTCCGTGTGAGGAATTACAAGACACAAGGGTTTGAGCAGTGTGATAGGGGAATTGACACAGGGTGGAAAAGCAGAATTTTGGGGTTTTTAGAATGGGGTTCAGGGGTACAAGAGGGAGCAATCTGGGCGTGTCCTGGCCTTCTTTCCTTTCTTCTTGCCCTCCATGCCCTGCTGTGATGGTGACACTTTTCTGTTGGTTTAAGGCAGAGATTCACTGTCTAACATGGGTGGTGGGCAGTGGCACAAACCTGTAATCATCCCACAGGTAGTTTTGAGTACATAATGTGGGAGCCGCCCAAGGCTCGGGGCAGACTGCCGTGGCTCCTGCACTAGGCAGAGCTCGGCAGGTCAGAGAGAGAATGTTATAGACAAGGAGAAACAAACAGCCGTGAGAACCCGGCCTCAGGCATTCCAGAGCTCTCCTTCAGCAGCTGGGCTAGGGAACAAGGACTTTCACAGTGCTGGGGGCTGGCCAGCTGCCCCCGACAGCCCAGCAGCCCAGCCTGGGCTCTCGGACACACCTGCTCTCCAGCCGCTGGTAAAGACAGGACGTGTCAGTGCGCAGCACGAACACGATGTGGAACCAGCGCTCGGGGAAGAAGTCGCAGCCGTGGTAATCCACAATCACCCCTCCCTCGCACATCCTGGCCTCCAGCTCATCCACCACCTGCAAAAAGACACACAACGGATCACCTGGTGCCGCACAGACAGAGAGAGAGAGAGAGACGGGCTCACCAGCCCTGCACACACAGACACAGAGGGGCTCACCAGCCCTGCACACACAGACACAGAGGGGCTCACCTGCACACACAGACACAGAGGGGCTCACCAGCCCTGCACACACAGACACAGAGGGGCTCACCTGCCCTGCACTCACAGATACAGAGGGGCTCACCTGCACACACAGACACAGAGGGGCTCACCTGCACACACAGACACAGAGGGGCTCACCTGCACACACAGACACAGAGGGGCTCACCTGCACACACAGACACAGAGGGGCTCACCTGCCCTGCACACACAGACACAGAGGGGCTCACCTGCACACACAGACACAGACGGGCTCACCTGCCCTGCACACACAGACACAGAGGGGCTCACCTGCACACACAGACACAGAGGGGCTCACCTGCACACACAGACACAGACGGGCTCACCTGCCCTGCACACACAGACACAGAGGGGCTCACCTGCACACAGACACAGACACAGAGGGGCTCACCTGCCCTGCACACACAGACACAGAGGGGCTCACCTGCACACACAGACACAGAGGGGCTCACCTGCACACACAGACACAGACGGGCTCACCTGCCCTGCACACACAGACACAGAGGGGCTCACCTGCACTCACAGACACAGAGGGGCTCACCTGCACTGCACACACAGACACAGAGGGGCTCACCTGCACACACAGACACAGAGGGGCTCACCTGCCCTGCACACACAGACACAGAGGGGCTCACCTGCCCTGCACACACAGACACAGAGGGGCTCACCTGCACACACAGACACAGAGGGGCTCACCTGCACTGCACACACAGACACAGAGGGGCTCACCTGCACACACAGACACAGAGGGGCTCACCTGCACACACAGACACAGAGGGGCTCACCTGCCCTGCACACACAGACACAGAGGGGCTCACCTGCACACACAGACACAGAGGGGCTCACCTGCACACACAGACACAGAGGGGCTCACCTGCCCTGCACACACAGACACAGAGGGGCTCACCTGCACTGCACACACAGACACAGAGGGGCTCACCTGCACACATAGACACAGAGGGGCTCACCTGCACTGCACACACAGACACAGAGGGGCTCACCTGCACTGCACACACAGACACAGAGGGGCTCACCTGCACACACAGACACAGAGGGGCTCACCTGCACACACAGACACAGAGGGGCTCACCTGCACACACAGACACAGAGGGGCTCACCTGCACACACAGACACAGAGGGGCTCACCTGCCCTGCACACAGACACAGAGGGGCTCACCTGCACACACAGACACAGAGGAGCTCACCTGCCCTGCACACACAGACACAGAGGGGCTCACCTGCACACACAGACACAGAGGGGCTCACCTGCACTGCACACACAGACACAGAGGGGCTCACCTGCACACACAGACACAGAGGGGCTCACCTGCCCTGCACACACAGAGGGGCTCACCTGCCCTGCACACACAGACACAGAGGGGCTCACCTGCACACACAGACACAGAGGGGCTCACCTGCACACACAGACACAGAGGGGCTCACCTGCACTACACACACAGACACAGAGGGGCTCACCTGCCCTGCACACACAGACACAGAGGGGCTCACCTGCCCTGCACACACAGACACAGAGGGGCTCACCTGCACACACAGACACAGAGGGGCTCACCTGCACTGCACACAGACACAGAGGGGCTCACCTGCACACACAGACACAGAGGGGCTCACCTGCACTCACAGACACAGAGGGGCTCACCTGCCCTGCACACAGACACAGAGGGGCTCACCTGCCCTGCACACACAGACACAGAGGGGCTCACCTGCACACACAGACACAGAGGGGCTCACCTGCACACACAGACACAGAGGGGCTCACCTGCACTGCACACACAGACACAGAGGGGCTCACCTGCACACACAGAGGGGCTCACCTGCACTGCACACACAGACACAGAGGGGCTCACCTGCCCTGCACACACAGACACAGAGGGGCTCACCTGCACACACAGACACAGAGGGGCTCACCTGCACACACAGACACAGAGGGGCTCACCTGCACTGCACACACAGACACAGAGGGGCTCACCTGCACACACAGACACAGAGGGGCTCACCTGCCCTGCACACACAGACACAGAGGGGCTCACCTGCCCTGCACACACAGACACAGAGGGGCTCACCTGCACACACAGACACAGAGGGGCTCACCTGCACTCACAGACACAGAGGGGCTCACCTGCACTGCACACACAGACACAGAGGGGCTCACCTGCCCTGCACACACAGACACAGAGGGGCTCACCTGCCCTGCACACACAGACACAGAGGGGCTCACCTGCACACACAGACACAGAGGGGCTCACCTGCCCTGCACACACAGACACAGAGGGGCTCACCTGCACACACAGACACAGAGGGGCTCACCTGCACTGCACACACAGACACAGAGGGGCTCACCTGCACTGCACACACAGACACAGAGGGGCTCACCTGCACACAGACACAGACACAGAGGGGCTCACCTGCACACACAGACACAGAGGGGCTCACCTGCCCTGCACACACAGACACAGAGGGGCTCACCTGCACACACAGACACAGAGGGGCTCACCTGCACTGCACACACAGACACAGAGGGGCTCACCTGCACACACAGACACAGAGGGGCTCACCTGCACACACAGACACAGAGGGGCTCACCTGCACACACAGACACAGAGGGGCTCACCTGCCCTGCACACACAGACACAGAGGGGCTCACCTGCACACACAGACACAGAGGGGCTCACCTGCCCTGCACACACAGACACAGAGGGGCTCACCTGCACACACAGACACAGAGGGGCTCACCTGCACTCACAGACACAGAGGGGCTCAACTGCACTGCACACACAGACACAGAGGGGCTCACCTGCACACACAGACACAGAGGGGCTCACCTGCACACACAGACACAGAGGGGCTCACCTGCCCTGCACACACAGACACAGAGGGGCTCACCTGCCCTGCACACACAGACACAGAGGGGCTCACCTGCACACACAGACACAGAGGGGCTCACCTGCACTGCACACACAGACACAGAGGGGCTCACCTGCACTGCACACACAGACACAGAGGGGCTCACCTGCCCTGCACACACAGACACAGAGGGGCTCACCTGCACACACAGACACAGAGGGGCTCACCTGCACTGCACACACAGACACAGAGGGGCTCACCTGCCCTGCACACACAGACACAGAGGGGCTCACCTGCACACACAGACACAGAGGGGCTCACCTGCACTGCACACACAGACACAGAGGGGCTCACCTGCCCTGCACACACAGACACAGAGGGGCTCACCTGCACACACAGACACAGAGGGGCTCACCTGCACACACAGACACAGAGGGGCTCACCTGCACTGCACACACAGACACAGAGGGGCTCACCTGCACTCACAGACACAGAGGGGCTCACCTGCACTGCACACACAGACACAGAGGGGCTCACCTGCCCTGCACACACAGACACAGAGGGGCTCACCTGCCCTGCACACACAGACACAGAGGGGCTCACCTGCACACACAGACACAGAGGGGCTCACCTGCACTGCACACACAGACACAGAGGGGCTCACCTGCCCTGCACACACAGACACAGAGGGGCTCACCTGCACACACAGACACAGAGGGGCTCACCTGCACTGCACACACAGACACAGAGGGGCTCACCTGCCCTGCACACACAGACACAGAGGGGCTCACCTGCACACACAGACACAGAGGGGCTCACCTGCACACACAGACACAGAGGGGCTCACCTGCACTGCACACACAGACACAGAGGGGCTCACCTGCACACACAGACACAGAGGGGCTCACCTGCACTGCACACACAGACACAGAGGGGCTCACCTGCACTGCACACACAGACACAGAGGGGCTCACCTGCACACACAGACACAGAGGGGCTCACCTGCACACACAGACACAGAGGGGCTCACCTGCACACACAGACACAGAGGGGCTCACCTGCCCTGCACACACAGACACAGAGGGGCTCACCTGCACACACAGACACAGAGGGGCTCACCTGCACTGCACACACAGACACAGAGGGGCTCACCTGCACTGCCCAGCCCCAGCACAGCGGCCCTGGGGGCTGCACTCACCCTGTCCTCATCCAGGATGGGGCAGTCGTACTCCTCGTCGAACCCTTCGTAGAGCTCTCCTGCAGCACAGGGAATTCCCAGGCGTTTGTTGGGCACCAGGGCCCATTCACAATTCTGCTTCTGTCTCGGGAGGTGGCAGGCAAAAGGCAGGGCTCGGGGCAGGGAGCGCTTTGTTCACCAACCCACGTGAGGGGCAGTTTGTTAGTTATTACTTAGCACCACGCACGCTGCCACTGGCACGCCTGCTGAAGTAAAAATTCATTCAATTCACAGACCCACAGCCTGGTTTGGGCTGGAAGGGACCTCAGAGCCCACCCAGTGCCACCCTGCCATGCCTGGGACACCTCCAGTGCCCCGGGTGCTCCAGCCTGCCCTTGGGCACTTCCAGGGATCCAGGGGCAGCCGCAGCTGCTCTGGCAATTCCAGCTCAGCCAGGAATTCCCAGTTCCCAGTCTCCCATCCAGCCCTGCCCTCTGGCAGTGGGAGCCATTCCCTGTGTCCTGTCCCTCCAGGCCTTGTCCCCAGCCCCTCTGCAGCTCCCCTGGAGCCCCTCCAGGCCCTGGCAGGGCTCTGAGGTCTGCCAGAGCCTTCTCCTGGCCCAGACGGGTGCGCAGGGGCTCCCAGTGCCCGGGGCAGCCCGGCAGAGTGGCGGCCAGCAGCGTGGCCCCGTGCCTGCTGTGACACAGCACCTTCCTTGGCCAGGTCCCCCACGTTGACGTAGCTCAGCCCCGCTCGGGAGGCCAGCTCCTTTCCCAGCGTGGTTTTCCCGACTCCCGGCGTGCCTGCAGAACAAAGCCACAGCCGAAGGTAAGGGGACAGCTCGCAGGTCCCCTCCAACAGCCCCTGCCAGGCGACCTGGAACCTTTGACAGCCCACGCTGCAGAGCTCGCGGGATGAAAAGGGGCAAAAGGCTGCAGGACGAAGAGAAACGGGCGAGCGAAACGGGAGAAGAGGCAGAGAGCTCGGCCTGCGCGCAGGACGTCACTCACACCGCGAGGGATCCGAGGGAAACCTCCTCTCATCCGAGACCCTCGCGTACAGCGCAGGAGCCGCACGTTCTCACCAAGGAGGGGAGCCGCAGAGCCACCCCGGGCTGCGACCCCACACCCCAGAGCCGCCAGCCTGCCGCCTCACCGCTCAACCGCCCCGGGCTGCGATGGGGCCCGGGCCCCACACCCCGGATCGCCCCGGGCCCCAGTGCCGCCGGGCCCCAGTGCCCCCCGGTGCCCCCGGTGCCCACCGGCGATCCGGGCTGCGATGGGGCCCGGGCCCCAGACCCCGGATCGCCCCGGATCGCCCCGGGCCCCGGTGCCCCCGGTGCCCCCGGTGCCCACCGGCGATCCGGGCTGCGATGGGGCCCGGGCCCCAGACCCCGGATCGCCCCGGTCCCCGGTGCCCCCGGTGCCCACCGGTGATCAGCACGTTCGGCCGCCTCATGGCCGCCGCCCGTCGCCCTGCACGCACGTGACCGGGGCCCTCCGCCGCGGCCGCGCGCGCCGATGGCGTCACGGCGCCGCCCGGCGCGGCGCGGCGCGGCGCGGCGCGGGCAGCTAAGAGCCGGCGGGGAGGAAGGCCCCCGCAGGCCCGGGACCCCGGCTGCCCTGGCGCTGGCTCTCGGCCTGGGCGCGGCGGGGCCGCCGGCCGAGGCTCCCCCGGCCGAGGATGTCCGGCAGCGGCCCGGGAAGGCCGGCGGAGGTGGGTGTGGGGACGGGGCTCTCGGCGGCCCCGTGGTTCCCCCGCGGGCTGTGTGGTGGCCGTTTGTCCTTTCTCGCGGGGGCTGCTCTGGTTTTTACCGGGAGGGAGATGGCGTTTGGTGCCGCTGCGCGTGGCAGGGGCACCCCCCTCCACGGGGGTGTTGCGGGGGGCTGGGATTGGGCGCGGCGCGAGTGGCAGTCGCGGTGCCGGGGCCGCCGCTGCGCCGCGGGCACGGAGCGAGCGGCGGACGCAGCTGCTCAGAGCTGCCGCTGAGTCCCAGGTTACGGAGAGACCCCCAAAACCTGCCGTGAACCCCCACCCCCGGCCCTCCCAGCCCCTCCCGAGGGCTCTGGGTGCAGCTGGGTCAGTCCCAGCCGCGGGGCTGGTCAGGGGGACAGGACAGGGCTGCGCAGCTCCGCTGAGCCTCACACAGCCGCGGCCTGCCGCTGCCGCACACGAAATGAGCACGCAGAGGCTTGGACAGCTCAAAAGAGAGAAAGGAGAGAGTTTATTCGAACATCTGGTGTTTACAGAATTCCAGAGGTGACCGTGGGTTGGAGGATGGAATCACCACCTCTCCAACCACACTGGTCCAAAGATCAATCGAACATTTCTCTCCACCCACAGAGAAATATGTAAATATTCTATTTACACATGAAATTGTGTGGGACCTCTGACTCTCAAACATGTGAACGTTATCAGAAGGCTGAAGAAGTTTTATGGGAACTTTAACGCTTTCAAAAGAACTGTAAAAGAAAACACTCTTAAAAATCAGGGCACCATGGTCCTGCAGCGCTGAGGCAGACAGATACATTTGGTAATGATTAGACAAAGATCTGAACCAGAATTATTCCGTGCACAGTGCAGGCTCCACAACCACTGCTCTAGTGCCCCGTGGGGCTATTTGAGCAGTGGGAACGTGGAGGGAGGGCTGGCCTTCACTTCTGTCTCAGACTCTGTATGAGGAAGCTGTGCTGTCGTACAAAAAGGAAATTGTACACCAGCTGCCCAGCAACACTCCAGAGGACCTGGAGAGAAATTTGGATCAGATTGAGCAATGGATTGAGCAATGGATGAAGGACAACAACTGACTTCTGGTGAAACAGTAACTGCTGGGTCTGTGCTTGGGAGGGAGGGTGTAATAAACGATATTTGTAATTATTGTAGATGAATGTGGGTTTTGTTGTAACTGGCTGGGCAGTAGAAGAAGGGTCAGAGTGGCCAGGTTGTGGGGGTTTGTAACAGCACCTGGAGAGGCCACAGGAGAGCTGATACAGGTGACTGAAAGGATGAGAATGAGGCGGTTGTCCTGAGGAGCAGGAGCTGTGCTCAGCAACTGAGAATTCTTTCGACCTTACAGTTAAAGCCAAACCATGAATTCCCTGTGAGAAAGCTGTAAAACAGTGGCAGTTGAGTTGTTTTCCAGCCTCAGTGGTTCAGTGACTCTTAAAGTTGAGGTGGTTGTGTGAAGGCTGCAGGAGCAGAGCGGAGGCTGACCCAGGCTGTGTGCACCTGGCTCAGCCTGGAGCACTGGGATCACATTATGCCCCTGCAGCAGGAATCCCCACACCCCCCAGGAAGGGAATGTCAGGAGACACTGCTGTTGAAATTTGGGATGGGGCTTTTCTAGTCTGAAGTGCTGCCCTGTCAGTCAGATGTGCCCAGGCTGGGCCAGCTCAGCTCTGCAGTAGCTCTCAGTGGTGTCACTTGGTTGTTCCTTTCTCTGGGGATTTTTCCAGCCCTGCCACAGCTTCAGCTCCCTCTGAGGATGTGGAACTTTGGGATGGAGGAGTCGGGCTGGTTTCAGCATTATTCCCCCCAACAGCAGCGTGACCCCCCTCCTTCATTTCCCACTGGGGCTTTGCAAACAGGGCCTTGCTGGAGCTGTTAGGGCCCACTGCAGGCAGAGCCTGCTGCTGCAGGCAGCTCTCTGTGTCCTGAGTGCCAGCACTCTGCTGTGCTGGTTCAGGGTTTCCCAGCCCTTCTGGGGCTGCAGGGTGTGCTCTGTCCCTCACATGTTCACCCCGGAGCGTTGGCAGCCAGCCTGCTGCCCCACGCCGAGGGGCTGCCCCTGTGCTGTTACCAGGGCTGAGTCTGCTGCCCTGGCCCAGGGCATAAATATAAATAATACATTTATCCCTCCAGTGCAGAGTCAAATCCAGTGCTGCTCAGCACTGCTCCTGCTCCTGGCACGGGCTCTGCTTCAGCCCAGAGCAGCAAACGCTGCCTGATTTTACTGCGCTGCCTCAGGAACTTCCTCTGCCAGATGTTTCTAACTTTTATGCACAAATGGCTGTGTTGTAAATATTTTTTAAAAGCGGGTGGAAAGTGCCACATACTGAAGACTGCACAGAGACAGTGTGAACATTACCATCATATAAAAGTGGTCTGAGTAAGCTGCTTTTTCATTAATTTGTAATTCTTTGGATATGTGTTTGTGGAGTTCTCAGCTTGTTCTGGTTTGCCGGTTTGCTGCAGAATACTCCTGGAACAATGATACAGCTTTTTTTTTTCATCACAGAACCCCAGAACAGTTGTAGTTGGAAGGACCAAAGCCCACCCAGTGCCACCCCTGCCATGGCGGGGACACCTTCCACTGTCCCAGGCTGCTCCAGCCCCAGTGTCCAGCCTGGCCTGGGGCAGTGTACACCTGACAAGCATGTCCCGTTTTCTAGGGATAGCTGAGCCCAGCTGAGGTTTGTGTTTCTGCAGGTGGCGGAGTGGCTGGCAGCCCCTTTTGATGACTTCTTTGGGAGCACAGGCCTTGGCCCCTGTGCAGCTGCCGTGAGGCCGCTGAGAGGCGGCTCTGGCAGAGGCCGTGGGCAGAAGCACAGAGCCCCGAGCCCCGTGGCAGAGAAGGGCCGAGCCACAGCTGCTGCCAGGAAAAGAGCCACGCCCTGTGCCACACCCGGCTGGAGCCAGGCCCAGGAGGAGCTGCCGTGGGTGGAGAGACACAGACCTGAAACCCAGGTGTGTGTCTGCTGCAGCGCTGGCATCACGGGTCGCGCTGTGCCTCTGTCTGTAACCTCTCACCACCCCCTGCTCGATAAAGCACAGGGGTTCTGGGTTATTAAACAGCAGGAGATGTTTCCTGTCAGTCCTCTTGTAAACTCTCAAACCTGCTACTGAATTCCACACACATCTGCTAGTCCAAGCACTGGGCAAACCCAGCTATGTGGCATCTGCAGAAGTTACAAAAACCTCTGTGGTATTAGAGTAAAAAAAGTAAAAAGGACCACCTTCAGCAATAGCCATGAAGTATCCTGACACAGACAGGATTGTAGTGTTACCACTTAAAGAATAATAAATAGCTCATTATTTCCTGACTACAGAGAATGGAAAATTGATTGTTTGGTGAAACAGGATGAGATGATCATCCTTAACTGTGGCATTGCTTCTGCAGAGCACACACGTAACTGGAACACACACCAGCATGTCTGTTGATAGTTTATCCAGCATTTATTCTATTCTTTAATTTCATCATTGGAAACCAAGAGTTTAATATATAATTTTCACGTATTTTAACCTTGTTTCAGAATGACCTTGCTGTGCAAAAGAAGAAAATTGAGGAAGTTGAAACCTGGTTAAAAACGCACACATTTCAGAGGCAGCCAAAGCAGGTAAACTTGCTAAATTCTGTAACTGGAGGCATCAAACCATACAAACAAGCTGGATGCAATTTCAAGTTCAGAGAGAAGCCTCAACTGAGGGAGATAGTGACTGTGTGTCTTGTGCATTGTAAAAAATACTCTAAGAACATAGGTTAGAGCTTGTATATTTACTTTGGGCTTATGCTCCTAAGAGGTGGATTCTGATTTTGCTCAGAAATACTGTTTTCTGGCATCCAGCTGTAAATCACAACTCTTCAGTAGGTGCCTAAAGCTGCATTTTACCTCTGCCAGGTTTATTTTTATGTCTCGTGACAACTTCCCAGTTGCACTGAGCTGGTAAGGATGGAGAGGATGTTTTTAATCTCAATTTTGATAAGAGGCATTCTTAAACACAAATTGCCAGCCTTGACTGGTGTTTTCCAGAGATGGTTCTGCAGGTGAGTGTCTGTTGTGCTGGCAGTGAGATGCACTTTATTTACCAGAGGCATTAGGAGCAGAGTAAGGCTCTCAGAGTCCTGGCCTGGTTCTCTCTGCCTGAGTACTCAGCAGGTGAATTAACAGCACAAAATGTGTGGCTGGGAGAGAGGATCATTACCGGAGAAACTACAGGAAGAGTTCAACCAGCATCCATCCTCAGCCAACTGTCAGTCTTCATTTATCACCTCTGTGATTATGTTTTGTATCTCTGTGTCAGGGTGGCCCTATCTTGCTGCTGACTGGCCCTCCTGGCTGTGGAAAAACTGCAACTCTCCAAATTCTGGCCAGAGATCTTGGCCTTCAGGTGCAAGAATGGACCAATCCACTCTCCTTAGACTTCACAAAGGAAGACTTGAGAAACATGTTTGGCCATGGTAAGTTTGTTGGGGATTTTTCTTTTTATCTCTTTCTTTCCCCTTCCAGTTACTTTTGTGGGTTTTCTATCTTGTACTTTTGCTTTGTTTCTGTCTGTCACTTATGAAATCAGATCCACATCCATGTAAGTCCATTCCCTAGTGTTTAGCAAGGATCCTTCTGTTGCTTTTATCTGGAAAGGGATTTCTGTTTTTTTACAGTGCCTAGTCAAAAATAATTTACAATTCAAATCAGTATAGAGAGCTCTGTAATAGCCTGGATATAATTTGAACCAAATAAATGAAAACAGGTAAGTGTTTTTGTCTGGGGCCTCAGTTGAATTATAGCCCTTTAAAAATTCTCCTCTGTTTGTCACACGTTTGCCAAAGGGCTTGTTCAGTGCTGCTGTCAGAAATTAGCACGGGTGGGTATTAGTTTGTGTGGGTATTTATATTTTACTTGGTATAATATAGAATACATATTTTTAATTAGTTTTCTCTTTCAGACTCAAATTTTCATACGTTTCCGAGTCAGGCCCAAGCAGCTCTCTTTCAAGATTTTCTATTAAGAGCAAATAAGTATAACAAACTTCAGATGCTTGGGGAGTCCTCAGAAAATGATAAAAAGCTTATTCTTATTGAAGTAAGTGAAAACTTGTGAAATGTTGTGTTTAAAACAGTACCTTTTGTTGTAATACTGTCATGCTGACTACCTTCAGATACTGGATGGGTGTTTCCCAAAGTTAGCCTGCTTTACTGCAGATGAGATCTTCATTAGTTTTTGTGTCTCTGCAGCAGTCTAGAGCCACGTCCAACTGTAGTTAGTTATGCCACAGAAGCAAGTAGTGAGGCAGAAATGGGAGGCTGGTGTGAGCACAGAAATACATAACAGAGTATCAAAAAGCAGATCAATTTTTAGGAGTCATTGCCACGTTTCTGGATGATTTAATTTCTAGAAGTATGTGTGTGTATAAACAGGAAGAGTGGAAAACACACCACTACTCCTGTTCTTTAATGGTGCACGAGAGTGCAGGGGACACATGAGAATGAACACAAGCAGGAGCAGCAGTTGGAATTCAGCACTTTCTCCCTGTTTTTACACAGGTGGTGGTGTTTAGGGCACAGGTGTGGACTGAGGGTTTGAGAGCAGGTACAGGAAAGGCTTTATTTGTACTTGTGTAAAAGTGTGTTTCAATAGCAATTTCTTTGTGAACTTTGCAATTCTTTTCCCCAGAGAAATTCTAGAAATTGGTAGTCAGGTTGTCTGTAACTTTTCAAGACCAAAACAGACAGAAATTCTGGCAGGGTAATGTGATGTGCCATGGAATTTAGGAAGCAGATTCTCATGAGATTTGTCTTTATTAAGTCGCCTTCCTGTGCAGGTCCTGTGACACCTCACATGGGTGTCCTGCCCTCTTCCCCAAGGGAGCTGCTTCCTGGAGTGTTTGTCCTCCGGGTGAAACTCTTGTTCACAGGCAGTGTGATCACCCAAGGCTGTGTCTTAGGGAGCTGAGACAGCGAGAAAACATTTCTTTGTGGATGGTCCTTTTCCTTAATGAGACATACTGTGCTTTGGGCCTGTTTCCCCCTGCTGCTCCTCTGTCCAGAGTCTGCTGTGTTTGAATGTAGCTGACAGCAAGCAAACCAGCAGTTATAAATGTGTGGCAATGTAGTGTGCCATGACGGTCAGTCTGTGGAGGAGAGTGTCATGACAGCAGCTCTTTGTTTTGGACAGGACATTCCTAACCAATTCTACCGAGATCCTGGCAGCCTACATGAAATCCTCAGGTCAGTGGCAAATAAGTTGTTAACTATGAGCTTTAGCAACTTGCCAAGCTGGAGTCTGACACTCATCACATTTTGTTGTTCTGCCATGCAGGAGTTTTGTTCGTAGGAGTAGGTGCCCCCTGGTCTTTATAATGTCAGATAACTTCAGTGGAGACGGCAACCAGAGGTCACTGTTCCCCGCTGAAATTGTAGAGGAGTTGTGTATATTCAATATTAGGTGAGATGTTCTACCTCAATAAAACATGGTTCAAATAACTGAGAGGTTAGAAACTAATTATTTTTTTTTTTTAATGAAATTCAACAGTTTCAAGCCTGTTGCACTGACAAATATGATGAAAGTTCTTAATCGAATAGCTGCAGCAGAAGCCAGTATGGTAAGTTGTCAAAGCTCATAACTTCTGTGCAGGGCTAGGACCATATAGAAATATATTGGTTTTGTTACTGTATTTGATCTGTGATAGCAGAGCCCCACTTCTCCCCGAAAGAAAAAACGTTTTCCCCAGGGCAACAGAAAGCAAGGAACAAGCTGGACAGATACCTTGTTTTTAAGATCAGTTTCACTTGATCTGTGCTCCAAGTCTACAAAGTTGCTTCTGAAAATTACTCTGGTTATTACAGTAAGTAAATAAATGAAACAAATAATAGGAAGAGATATAATCTTTCATGTAGCCAGCAAGGCCAGAAGAGGTCATGAACTTACATCTTCTATTGCTCCTGAACTGTTTTGATTGCAAGCCATATCATATTGAGTGACACCTTGCAAAGAGTTATGTGCATTTTTCTCTATAATATTGTTATATAAATTGTGACAGTGTATCTAAACAAATTAAGTTTTTTTAAGTTTGTAGTATTCTGTGGTATGAGCACATGGTGGACACTCCTGTGTCTGTTCACGGTGTGTGTCAGAGGTGTGCTCCCAGAGCCATGTTCAGATACTCTTTTTCCTGTTCTTCTATTGCTTTGAATATTGCTGTTTTTCCTGTTTCTTCTATTGCTGTTTTCCCTTTTAGAACAGAGAGAATTACACCCTCGATAGAACTTCTCTGGAGCTGCTTTGCAAGGGATGTTCAGGTGACATAAGAAGTGCAATAAACAGCCTTCAGTTTTCCTCTACAAAAGGTACAAATTATGGTTTTGCTAGGTGAAGTGATATTTTGACAATTTCTGCTGAAAACATGTTCCATTCACAGCTGCAGCACAGGTGGGTGAGTTGCAAAAACATTCTGGACACGCTTCTGTGGAGCAGGAATCAACACAGGGTGTGTGGGGGCGTGAGCGGGGCTCAGCTCTTGCAGGCTGGGCTTAAACCACAACACGTGTGCATGTGCTGATGTAATTTGATAAAATACCCTCTTCTCTTCCTGGTGTCTTTGCTATTTGTGTTTGCTGTTCAGAGTTTCTATGATGCAGCCTTAGTTTGAAAGGGATACTTTCATTGCCTGGTTTTTGCATTTCCCAAACTGCTTATTTTATGAGCATTTTACAAGTCAGTAGTTTTTAAGGAGCTGGTGTATGTGAGTTGCATTTTTAAAAGCAGTACTCTGGCGTGTGTTACTCACTGTCAGGACTGTGGAATGGTGGCATCATTTACATTAAACTTAGGCCTAAGGAAACAGACTGAGCAATTGTCTTCTGCTGTGTGTGGTAGAGCTAGTAATGGTATTGTTTCTGTCACGAATTTTTCTCCTCCCATTTGCTTTGCAAATCACAAATGTGCTCATGGAATACAAGATTGAAGGTAGTTTACAGCCCATTTTTAAGAGGGAGTGTTTACATTGAGTTTTAGGGTATATTGAAATTAGCTTGGCAGTGTTGGTTATGTTACACAAGGCAGAGAGTAAAGTTTCTACATTTAACTTGCAAATGTTGAAGGTCAATTATTCTGCTGATGTCTTCAGGTGTACCAGGCTTGGATTGTTCTGTGTGAATCAGAAAAACAGAGGATTGCTCTCAGTGGGGTGATTATGCCATTAGTATGAGTGAATATTAGACTGATGATATCTGAGAACAGCATGCAGGATCTCACTGCTGGACACATCCTCCAGAAAATCTAAATAATGTTAAAATAACCAGCTTGTGTAATTTTTAATAAGTTACCTTGGAAATGTGAAACCATGATAGTTAGAGCTGGGGAGAAAACAAAGGCGTACGATTCAGAGCTTTGGTGTGTGGACTACTGGAGTCACAGCACACTGAGCATTCTCCTCTCACATTTTCCCTAACACTGGGAAGGAGTTTGAACAGAATGTGTGTAGTTGTGCAGGTATTTCAGTGAGGTGAGTGACTGGCAGCCAGTGATACTGTGCAGGTTTGGGAGATACCCCATCTCCATGCTGGTCTCCTGAGCACGCAGCATCTGTTTTTAGTTACGTAAGGTGTGTTTCTTCATGTGTGTACCTATGTGAGCACCACGGATGCATTCATTCTGTAACACTGTTAGTGGGTAAAATAGATCCATGGTAATTGTGGGAGAAGAGAAAAATAAATACCTAAAGGATAATTTGTCTTAGCTCAGTAAGGAACATTCAAATGCCACAAAATGAAATTGTGGGTGAAAATTTTCAAGTTTATTAACTTAGAGTAGAATAAGGGTTTTATTTCGTGAAGCTCAGAACTTTGTGGAAAATAGTGGGCAGTTGGAAGAATCGCCTAAATGGAAGGTTTTCTTTGCCACTTTGTATTTCAGGGAGGTTATTGTACAGATAATGCCAGTAGAAGACAAAATTGCTAAGTAAACAGGATGTAACTGAAATAACACTATGTAACTGAAATATAATTTACATATATTTGTACTTGTGCTTCAAAAATGTGAAATACTAAACGTGGTCAAGTGGGGTATGTATCAGAACTAGAAGGGATAAGCCTGAATGCTTTTTTCAAGTACTGGGTTACCTCAGCTGTGTCTTAAGGGACAGAAGTGGAATGGAGGTAGTGAATGATGCTAGTTTAGGTGACTGGGTTGTGTTCCTAATAAATGAGTTTTCTCATAGTGCTCCCATTTATACAGCCTCTTCTGTTCCCTTTATTAGTACTGTTTGTTCACACAGAACATCAGCAGTAGCATTGTAGAAAACTTCTGCAGAATCATGAACTCTTGTCTTGATTTTATTAATTTTATTAATAGGCTGCTCATTGGAGAAAGAATTTTGGTCAAAGAAGAAGAAGAAGTGCCCCACAGTAAAATGTGAGGAAGCAGGAGTAGCCAAAGTAAGAAAGAAAAGTAAATGTGATACCTCAGAAGACCAGGAGATTCAAGCTATTGGTGGCAAGGATGCATCCATTTTTCTTTTCCATGCTCTGGGGAAAATTATTTATTGCAAAAGTAAGAAAACTTTGACTTATTCTCCCTTTCAGTGGGGAAAGCATGTCAGCTGCTACCAGCTGGAGTTGCTGAAGTAAGGCTTTGGATGGGCTCTGTCTGGGATGTTTGGTCAGTAGCAACAGCATAAAATCAGCTACATCAGGGCCCCTCGTGCCACTGGCTGTGCACATTTTGGTAATAATTCCCAATACTGGCTCCAAAACCAACTGAGGAGAAGTAGTGAGGTGAGGGAATACGACAGTTATTTCATTAGATTTGTTGTATGAAGCTTAATGCAACTAACTGTGTGTGGATGACTGTGTTATGTTGACTATAATAATTAAGTACCTGTGCCTGTCCCAGAGCTTTCTGGGAATGGAAAATGCTATCATTTAGCTGCTGGTGGAGCTGACAGTTGCTAGCAACATTTGTGAGCACAGAGGCTGAAGCCTGTGCAATCCTTTCCAGGAGAAGCAGTGTCAGAAGCAGAGTGCCCTCAGCTGCCTGCTCACCTGTCCGGACACCACCGGGACACCTTGCTCATTCAGCCTGAGGTACTCCTGCAGGGGCTCCACGGGTTCAGCTGGGCCCCAGGGGATTGGTGCAAATCCTCCACCCCTTGGGGTTTGTTCCTGGTCTCAGTTGGTGTGCCTCCAGTCTGAGCTAGGGAATCACCCCTCTGGGAGGGACTGCTGGGCAAACCAGCTCCTTGTGTCTGGGCATCGCTGCACAGGCCTTGTGTTCCAGCTCCCTGACCTGGATGTATCACAGCTTTTCATGCAAGGATCCTTTTCCTTATCCACCTGTAAAATCCAAATTTGCTTCTTCCTAACAGGAAATTGTGGAAAAATCACATATGTCTGGAAGCATGTTCAATCTCTACCTTCACCAGAACTACATGGACTTTTTTTCTGATATAGATGATGTAGTGAGAGCCAGTGAATATCTGAGCACTGCTGATGTCCTTTGTAGTAACTGGAGTGTAAGTGTCATCTCTATATAGGCACAAACTTGTCTTTAAGTACTTTGACATTGAGCCTCTCAATTCTTCACTGCGCATTTTAAAGTTTGCTGTAGTCTTAGGGTGTGAGGGATTTGAATTGTAAATGAATGCTGAAGTACATCAGCTGCAGAGGAGATGCAGAGCCAATGTTTTGTCCAGCTTCTGTCAGCATTTTATTACAATGGGTTGTAGTGTTTGTAGAATACTCTACAAAGTATTTTTTAGTAGAATATGTTTGTACTAAGAAGGAATCAAGCTGTTCCTTTTTTCTTAGCTACTTTGAATACAAGTTCTGCAGTAATCTAAACTTTAAAACGCTGTGCGTGCTGTGCCAGTGCAGTCCCTGTGTGTGTTTCAGTGCAGATGAGCTGCCTGGAGCTCACCCAAGGCCCCGTTTCTCTCTCAGGCACGGCTTGTGATGGAGAGCTACAGTGCCTCCGTGGCTACCCGAGGGGTGATCCACTCCAACACCTCCAGAGCCTTTGCCCACCAGCAGGGGGGCATGGGGTTCCGACCCTTACATAAACCCCAGTGGTTTTTGATCAACAAAAAGGTAAATCCTTGCCTTTGTTTTTTCTGAATTCTTTTTTCCCTGAGGTGTCACTGTTGAGCAGTGTAGTTCAAATTTGATGTAACTTGTCAAATACCCTATTTTGAGATAGTCTGGTTCTATAAAGCACTTGCTAGAAGAGCAGTTTGCATCACTCCTTTAATGTAAAAATAAATCGGAGGCCACTGACAAAGTCTGATGCCTGTGTCCAAGTTGGCATGTTCCTGGGAGAGCCTGAATCCTAAATTAATAGGGAGACAACTGGAGTTGAAGAGCTGTTAAGTACTTCCAGAACTGAGTCTTGTTTTGTGCAGTTTGAAGCACATTGAACTGTTGTATAAGTGTAAGAAATGTCTGCTGTTACGGTTTTGTGTTTATCAGAAATAGCTTGTTCAGGTGACACAGCAGGTCTTGGCATTTTTTTACATTTGAACTAATACGTTGACAAAAAGCATTGGCCTGGGTGGGCTGGGAACTCTGTTATAAAGGAGTGATTTGTTTTTTAAATTTTAGTGCCCAGTAAAAGGCAAAGTTGAGGGATTCTACCGTTTTTAAGATCAGCACGTTAACTGCTTATGTTCTCTTAATCTGGCCTCATTTTTCAGTAGCAGTAGGAGAAAAGTCTGTGTGTTAAGGTACAGAACATCTATATTCTTAATGTTTTTTTAAGGCTTTTCACTTGTGTTTCTCCTCCCCAACTCTTACAGTATCAGGAAAATTGCGTTGCTGCAAAATCTCTTTTTTCAAGCTTCTGTTTACCACCTGAGTGCCTTCAGACAGAGCTGCTGCCTTATCTTGCTATGTTAGCAAACCCAATGAGAAACCAAGGTAAGATGGATCAAGGTAACTCTTGATCTTGGACTCTTCTTGCAATTGAAACATACTGACAAAATTCATAAGCCAAAAGGTCAATACTGCTTATGCTTTTGCCTCAGCATAAAACATTCTCCTGGCAAATGTTATGTAGGTGATGCCCAAAGATGCTTCCAGTACCACAGCCAAAATTAAAGCTGCCCTGGTAGGTTGGTCAAACTGTAGTGATTAAGGTGCTCTCTGGACTTAGGGCTTTTATTATATGTGCTGGAGGATTTGACGTGAAGAGGTTTTTAAACCTAGTAGCCAGTATTGACTAAATCTTCATTGGTTACTGATGCCTTTCCGAGGAGAGGAGACAAAGGACTCTGCACAATTCAATGTGAATCAAGCAAAAGCTGCTTATTGTGCCTCTAAACATAGTTTGTATTTACTTCTTGTCCTGGTCTACACAGTCGTGCATTTTTTGATTGGTAGCTCTGCTTTGTCCACGAGGCAAGCAGACATCTTTTTCTTAATCTAATTGGCAGATGCTGTAAGCATCATTTTACTGGGGTTGACACCCCTATGTCTGTCAGCAACTTTTCTGCCTCTTCTTTCTTCCTGCAACATCAGCTTTTTTATCTGCAAAGATGACCTTGTTCTTCAGTTCAGGAAGGTTAGGCTGGTTCATTTCATACGTGTCCATTTTCCTGTAAATATGATCCTACACCTTTCCAGTAACAGCAACAGCTCAAAAAGCCTTTAACAGACAAAAGAAGCGAAATTACAGTTTGCAGTGCATTAAAAAAAAGTTAAATCTGAGATAATCCATTAGCAAACAGTTCTTGCAGAAAAATTTACTTTGTGTGGTACGTAGTGCAAAAATTAGTATTTAGAGAGCTGGGTCACTTGTGCTGTTAATTGTTTCTAATGAAAAGCATCATGTCTTAACTAAGGCCTTGACATCAGGATGAGTGACTTGTAGGCTGTGGAATAACAGCTCTACATGATAAATACACAGGGGATGAATGTCAGGGGTTTGGAATTTTGTGTGCAGACCATCTGTAAATATGTTGTGGTAAACTGTAACAGTTTGGGGGAAAAACGTTACATGCACGGTGTTTTGGTACCTAAAATATTTCAAATAAATACTGGAATACTCGACTAAGGTCATTGTTTATTTTCTAGTATGTTCAGCTGTCTGTTCATTATGGTCTATCTAATATGATACTGGTGGTTCTTTGTTCTTAGCTCAGATTGCTTTTATCCAAGACGTGGGGAGGCTGCCACTGAAAAGACATTTTGGGAGGTAAGCTGAACTTCTGCCTGTAGTTAAAAAGTGAGACTGTGTCATATATGAAGGGGGAGAACCCTTTGATTACGTAAGTCTGTGATGTAACACTCAAAGACAGGGTATTTTTAAAGGTCTGTTTCATCTGGAATTGGATAGCTGCACTGATTTAATCTTGTAGAAGTTTTGCCTGTAAGGCTACTCAGAGTAAACCTTTGTTCAGAGTGCACGGTTTCTCGTCAGGCTAGAGCTACTGGCTGCTGAAAACCCAGGGTTTTTCCCTGTGGGACTGCAGTGGCCTCCTCGCAGGCTGCGTGTGCAGCCCCAGGGGTGACATGGCACGAGGAGCTCTGCTGTGACTCTTGTGAGCCCTCTGGGTCAGAGACTTCACTTACCCCAGCAGAGCCCCAGTTACACTTCTAGAGCTGTCTCTGGAATTTAAAGTGTTGTAATTGGTGTGTTTCTAGCAAAGAATCAAGCTCACAGCTGCAGTGAGCTGCAGCTCAAGCTCACAACTGTCATCTCCTAACTTGGACGTAGTTTATTGAGGCATCTGACAGAGCATCTCCTACTTGTCCCTGGTGTTGCTGCTGAGTTTACCTGTGAATTTCCAAGAACCACCCTGTTCCCCAGCTGTTGTATTAAAAGCCATTTTGGTTGTTAGTCAGGGAGAAAGACGAGTGTCCTTAAGGGGTGCATTTCTTTGTAATCCCCCTGGTCTGTGCCACAAGGTGTGAAATTTCTCAAATTAATAGTAACTTCCTTGTCCCTTTTAAGTTTCCTTGCAGCACACCTGTGGATACTCACATTTTGTATCTGCATCAGTAAGTTGGTGGGGTGTCACAATATCTGATCTGAGGGGTGACGTCCTGCTGAAAGCACTGTCGTCCTTGTCCACCTGCTCAGTGTGCAGGAACCGTAGCACAGAGAAATGTAGGTGTTTGCTTCCTCAGGGGTCCTGCTCGGGAATAAAGTGTGTTCCTGAGCAGTCCTGCAGTGCCTCTGTCGGAGGGAATGAGGTTCTGCTCGGGCAGTGGGAGCAGCCGAGCTCAGCAGTGCCGCCCTGGTGCTTTGCAGGCTGCAGCTGGAAGCTCTGGGCGACAAGGACCCCGGGCTGCCGGAGCTGTCCCACGGCGACGGCGACCCCGAGGGGCTCCCCTCCAGCCAGTCCAGCGGGAGTGACCTGCCCGGCAGCCAGCCCCAGCCCATCGCAGCCCAGGCCCTCCTGGAGGAGGAGGAATTAAGGATCGAGGAATTCGACAGTGACTGAGAGACCGGGACACGCCGCGTGCCGTGCCCGTGGCTCCGTCAGCACGGCAGTGCTGAGGAGCTCTGCCCCGCTCTGCCGAGCCGTGCGGAAGCTGGGAGCCCAGCCCGGGCACCCCCTGAGCCGTGCGGAGAGCTCCCGCGCCCTCCGAGCCCCGTGCTCAGCTGCAAGCTACTTCCTGCCTCTCCTGAGCCATGAAGCTGCCTGAGGGTGGTAACCAGAGAGAAATAAAGGGCTGAAATCAGTTTGAAAGACACCAGAGATTAGCAGTGTCGGTCTTAAATTATTTGTGTTTTTACACGTTTTAATATACTTTGCCATTGTGCAGCGTGTTTCCTGAGTACATGTTCCGTAAGTTTGTCAGCACTTGGAGGGTTTATTCAAATTCACACTTACGAAAAAAACTGCTGTTGGGAAGTTTAGCCTTTCTGGAAAGAAGAGGCTGAAATTTACACCTGAAAAGTCACCATACTCATGATGTGAAGAAAACTTCTACTGTATTCATACTGTTTTGTGCTCCGTCTTACAGAGACATAAATAAGACCTTCATGTCTTTATCAGTGGAACAGATGTTGTACCATGGATTATTTTGTATTCCTCTTGGAAAAAAATTTTCATAACTTTTAGAGGGGAAAAGGCAGCAATTAAGCAGACGTTGTACTTCGTAGGAAGTTAAATGTGCAGTTTTTCTCCTTGACCTGCAGTTGTGCTGGGGGAAACAATGATCCTGTGTTTGGTAACTGACACATGATCGAGTGCTGTGGATAGTGAAACCACAGCAGAGAGGAAAAACAGCTTTCCGTGATGCTGGTTGGCATTTCTGCATTGCTTACAGCCAGTTTAGTGAGAGAAAACATGTGTTTATCCACCCCGACCTTGGATTAATGCTGTTAAAGAGTCTGTACCTGTCCTCTCTCAAGGGACAGGTGTTGTATTTTCATCTGCAGCTATTGCTTAATTTTGAAGGGAGAAATTTAACTCTGAAGTGTAAAATTCTGTCCCAGCTATACTCATTACAGCAGATCAGAATGTCTTTGGCTGTTCATGACCATCGGCCCTTTTCCTCCTCCCCAGGGTTTGGATGGGCTGTTCCTGGAGTGCCTCCAGCACAAGTAACAACCAGGCCCAAAATCCTGATTTTTATCTTGCAAGCACAGGCCCACCCTCCTTTATTGTATCTTTTCAGCTTTCTTTACAGTAGCAGCAGGTAACTGCAGCTGCTGTGCTGGCCTTTTCCTTGTTAGGGCAGAATGTTGTTTTGATTTTTAAAAGTGTTGAGTTTTCTTTTATAGTTCTTTTGAAAGTTTTAAAGATCTCATAAAACTTCTTCAGTCTTCTGATAACGTTTACATATTTCTATTGGAGTTCTCACGCAATGTTCACGTAAACAATGATTGTTTTGCATTCTTCTTTGTGGGAGGAGAGAATTGGATTGCTGGTTTGACCAGTGTGGTTGGAGAGGTGGCAATTTGATCCTCCAATCCACTGTCACTTTTGGAATTCTATATATTGCAAGGTCAGAAATAAAACTGTCTCTTTTTCTCTCTTGAACTCACCAAACTTCTGTGTACTCATTTTGTGTCCAATAAAAACATCTGGAAACTTTAAAAAGAACTATAAAGGAAAACGTAACCCTTTTAAAAATGAGAGCAACAGCAGAATTCAGAACTCACCTGGCCAATCCCACTGGCGCTGTGAGCTGCAGCGTGCGGAGCTGTGGTGCAAAACCTCTGTCAGGTGAAAACACCCTCTGGGCACACACAAACCCCTGTTACTCTCTTTGGAGCCTGAGGGCTGTGCAGTGCCAGCGCTGCCCCAGGAACCGGTGCCCAGGTAACCACACGTCAGGTGCAAGAACGAGTGTCAGCACAGCCCCCCTGCCATCCTGGCTCCTCAGCACTGTCCCACCTGCGAGGGACTGGGCTTCAGGTGGAGCTGAAAGGGACCTGGGGTGCTGGTCAGCAGTGACTGAACACGAGCCAGCCTTGTGCCCACGTGGCCAAGAAGGCCAGTGGATGCTGGCCTGCCTCAGGAATGGTGTGGGCAGCAGGAGCAGGGCAGTGATTCTTCCCCTGTGCCCAGCACTGGTTGGGCAGCACCTCGAGTGCTGTGTCCAGTTCAGGGCCCCCAATTTAGGAGGGACATGGAGGGGCTGGAGCGTGTCCAGAGAAGGGCAAAAAGGCTGGAGGGGTCTGGAGCACAAGTCCTGTGAGGAGCAGCTGAGGGAGCTGGGGGTGTTTATCCTGGAGAAGAGGAGGCTCAGGGATGACCTCCTCAGTCTCTGCAGCTCCCTGAGAGGTGGCTGTGGCCAGGTGGGGATCGGGCTGTGCTCCCTGGTGACCACAGACAGAAGGCGAGGACACAGCCTGAGATGTGCCAGGGGAAGGTCTGGTTGGACATCAGGAAAAAATTCTCCCCGAAAGAGGGGCTGGGCGCTGGAACGGGCTGCCCAGGGAGGTGTGGAGTCACCGTCCCTGGAGGGGTTTGAGAAAAGCCTGGGTGCGGGGACACGCCGGCTCCGGGCTCCTCCGCGCCCCGGCGGGGCAGGAACCGCCGGCCCCGGCACCGCGCCCGGGCGACCCGGCGCTCTCAGAGGAGGAGGCGCCCTTGGAGGGTCAGGAGGAGGAAACCGAGCAGGAAATAAAAGGCCATCTCTGTGACACAGACTCCCCCTTCCCCTGGGCGCCTTTCCGTCGTGCCCGCCGTTGGCCAGGCTCCCAAGCCGTGGGGGATCCCGCATGGAGCCGTGAGGAAGTGATTCCTGAGCGTGGAGCGAGATTCCTGTCTCGTGTTTTGCCAGGAGAACTTCCCATCCCCTTTCAGAACCCTCCAGTCAACCCATTGCTGACATCTGTTTCTGTGATGAGAAATCGTCAGTCCTTTCCAGGCAGGGGCTCTGGAAGGGCAGGAGAACTCAAAGGGCCCGAGGCCATGTCCCCCGCTCGCTCCCGCCGTGCAGCAGCCTCTGCTCAGGTGTGGGTTTATGGAGGCCCTGGGCAGCTCTCAGGTGCCGGGATGTGGACTGCTCTCAGGGTCTGTGTCTCTGTGAAGTCCTGATGACCCCAAGATTGTAAAAGTCCTTTTTCTCCCTTAGCCCGAAGCCAGTGAAGAGCTCTGGAATGTGTCCGATTGTGCTTCCAAGGTTGTTTATTTCTTCTTCTCTAAACATTCTTTCTCTGACCTGCCGAGCTCTGGCTAGCAAGGAGGCCATGGCATTCTGCGTGCCCTCTCAGGCCGTGTTTATCTTTTATATCAAATGTTACGTATATTCTGTTTATAACAATGCACCAGTATCTAACATCTATGTTGGACAGTGTGTCCCTGTCCTAAACCAATAGAAAAGTGCGACCATCACACCAAGACACGGAGGGCAAGAAGAAGGAAAAGAAGGTCAGGACACACCCAGATTTCGCCATGTTGTCCCCTGAACCCCTTATCTTAAAACCCCCAAAATTCTACTTTTCCACCCTGCGTTAGTTCAAATATCACACTACTCAAACCCTTGTGGCTTGTAATTCCTCACACAGAGTTGGCAGCTTTTTCCATGGGCTAGAATCGAAGCCACAGGTGTTTTTGACTTCGTGCCAGGGGCTCTGAGCCCCCTGCCAGGGTCTGGAGACAGCCAGGGCAGCCAGAGGGATGTCCGGGACTCCGACACAGGGGACTGGGAACAAGGCAGGCACAGGCTGGCATCGCCCTGGTGGGCTCAGAGGAGCACGGAGGGTCACAGAGGAGCAGCTGCAGGAGGAGAGGAAGGTGCTGGGAGGTTTGCACTGTGCTTCAGCGCCGCCAGGCCCCGGGGATGGATCGGTACCCGGGAGCCGCTCACCCGTCGCCTGTGCTGGCCGGGTGTGCTCCCGTGTGCCAGCATTAAAGGAGAAGGCTCACGATGCCCGTTCCCACGTCCTGCGGGCACCCCCGGCCCCTGCGCACCCTGCAGCAGGATCCCAGAACAGACCCGAGGGATTTTCCAGAGATGGAGGAGAAGGGATCAGCAGCGAGCCCTGCCCGCTCCGCCGCAGCCTGCGGGCTGACGGCTGTCCGTTCCAAGCGGCCCAGCTCCCTCCCGGCCCTGGGCGGCCGGGACAGCTCCTAGGCCCGGCCCCGCTCCGGCTGTCCCCGCTGTCCCGGTGTCCCCTCTGTCCCCTCTCTGTCCCTCTGTCTCTCTGTCTGTCCCTCTGTCTCTCTGTCTCTCTGTCCCCCTGTCCCTCTGTCTCTCTGTCCCCCTGTCCCTCTCTCTGTCCCCCTGTCCCTTTGTCCCTCTGTCTCTCTGTCCCTCTGTCTGTCTCTCTGTCTCTCTGTCCCTCTGGCTCTCTGTCCCCCTGTCCCTCTGTCCCTCTGTCTCTCTGTCCCCCTGTCTCTCTGTCCCTCTGTCTCTCTGTCCCTCTGTCTGTCCCCCTGTCCCTCTGTCTCTCTGTCCCTCTGTCTGTCCCCCTGTCCCTCTGGCTCTCTGTCCCCCTGTCCCTCTGGCTCTCTGTCCCCCTGTCCCTCTGTCTCTCTGTCCCTCTGTCTCTCTGTCTCTGTCCCTCTGTCTCTCTGTCCCTCTGTCCCTCTGTCTGTCCCTCTGTCTCTCTGTCCCTCTGTCTGTCCCTCTGTCCCTTTGTCCCCCTGTCCCCCTGTCCCCCTGTCTCTCTGTCTCTCTGTCCCCCTGTCCCCCTGTCCCCCTGTCTCTCTGTCTCTCTGTCCCCCTGTCCCCCTGTCTCTCTGTCTCTCTGTCCCCCTGTCCCCCTGTCTCTCTGTCTCTCTGTCTCTCTGTCCCCCTGTCCCTCTGTCTCTCTGTCTCTCTGTCCCTCTGTCTGTCCCTCTGTCTCTCTGTCCCTCTGTCTGTCCCTCTGTATCTCTGTCCCCCTGTCCCTCTGGCCCAGCGCGGCGCCCGCCGCTGATTGGCTGTCACGGCGCCCGCCGCTGATTGGCTGTCACGGCGCCCGCCGCTGATTGGCTGTCACGGCGCCCGCCGCTGATTGGCTGTCACGGCGCCCGCCGCTGATTGGCTGTCACGGCGCCAGCCGCTGATTGGCTGTCACGGCGCCCGGCGCTGATTGGCTGGCGCACGGCCCGGAAGCGGAAGCGGCGGCGGAAGCGGAGAGACGGCGGAGATGGCGGTGGAGCTGGAGGCGGCGGACGGGCAATGCCGGCTGCGGGCCTTCTCCTGCGAGCTGGGGCTGCTCTCGCGGCCCGACGGCTCGGCCGCCTTCCTGCAGGGTCTGTGGGGCTGCGCTGCCCGGGGCTCCGCTTCCCATCCCTCCCCTTCCCATCGCTTCCCACCCCACCCCATCCCACCCCATCCCGCAAAGTCTGTGTGGCTCCGCTCACCGGGGCTCGCTTTCCCAGCCTTCCCCACCCGACACTCTCCTTCCCAGCCCATCCCGGCTCTGCTTCCCGGGGCTCCTCGTTCCTTCCCAGCCCTTCCCGCAGGCTCTGTGCTGCTGCCCGTCCCAGGCCTCCCCTTCTCTGCCTCGCAGAGCTCCCCTCCTGCACGTCCTGGGGCTCCCCTTCTCCCCTCGCCGGGGTGCCGTTCCCAGCCTTCCCACGGGGCGCCACCCTCCCGTTCCCGGGCGCGGCTGTCTCACGGTGAGCTCTGCTCTGTGTGCCCAGGGGACACCTCGGTGCTGGCCGGGCTCTACGGACCCGTGGAGGCCAAGGTCAGCAAGGAGCTGCCGGACCGGGCGGCACTGGAGGTGCTGCTGCGCCCCAAGGTGGGGCTGCCAGGTGGGGACCTGCCCTCCTGCCCCTGAACAAAACAGGTTCTTTCCCCCAGAGTCGCCAAATTTGGGTAATTTACAGGTCTACACATCAGATTTGCTGGGTGGCAAATCCACAAATCCAGCACAACCAAACCCCTTCATTGCTGCCCCGTTTTAGCAAACGAAGGCACTGGCGTTCGTTGGCTCCAGGTGTCCCAGCCGTGCGGGCAGTTCGTGCTGTCCCCGCTGCCGGGCACCGAGTCCCCTCTGCTGTCACTGCTCAGTGCCACGCTGGCTCTGTCCCCGCTCGGGTCCCGGCTCGCTCCGGGCCCTGCCCTGCTGCCAGCCCGGCTGCAGCCGGAGCCGCCCCAGCACGGCCGGCGCTGCCCGCAGGAGCGTGTCCCTTCTCCCGGGAGCTGTCCCCGCCGTGCCCGCGGCCCTGGCCGCTGCCCCGCCCGTGTCCCCTGCAGGGAGCTCCCAGTGCGGGGCTGCGGCGCCGCCCGGGCCCGGCCCCGCGGCCGGGGCGGCTCCACCGAACGGGGACGGCTCTGCCCGGGCCCGGCACGCCGCGAGCTCGCTGCGCGCTGGGCTCCGGGCCTGGATCTCCTCTCCTGAGCCCCGAGCGCCCCAAGCTCCCGCGGCACGGGGCCTGGGGCAGCTGACACCTCTGCCTGTCGTGCAGGCGTGCTGGAGCGAAGCCGGGAACAGCTGCTGCGGCAGACGTGCGAGGCCGTGGTGCTGGGGGTGCTGCACCCGCGCACCGCCATCTCCCTGGTGCTGCAGGTGCTCAGCGACGCCGGCTCTGTATCCTTTGCTGCGTGGGACGGCACCGGGGGGCCGGGGGGACCGGGAGCCATCGGTGCCGTGGGTGCCTTGACCGGCCCAGCTGCTGTCCTGCTGTCTGAACGCCGCCTGCATGGCGCTGCTGGACGCGGGGCTGCCCCTCGCCACCCTCTTCTGCGGAGTCACCTGCGCCCTGCAGCCCGACGGCACCATCCTGCTGGACCCCACGGCCCGGCAGGAGCAGGTGAGCCCTGGGGGGAGCCCTGCTCCGGGTGTGCCCTCCCAGCCCTCCTGACCCCTGTCCCCGCAGGAGGCACGCGCCATCCTCACCTTTGCCATCGCCAGCAGCGAGAGGAAGGTGCTGATGTCCACCACCAAGGGCAGCTGCTCTGTGGAGGAGGTGAGGGACTCCCCGGGAGGGGTTTTGCGGTGCGGGATTCCCTCACAGGGGGCCCCTCACACCCAGCCCCTCACCCCTGCAGATGCAGCAGTGCCTGGCCACAGCCCAGCAGGCCGCCAGCACCATCTTCCAGTTCTACCGCAACTCCGTGCACCGCCGCTACTCCAAGTCCTGAGCCGGGGACGCCCTGCGGGCAGCTGGACTGGCCTGGGCCCCCAGCCCTCAGTAAAGCAGTGTTTTCCCTCCACTCTGCCTCTTGAATCCGTCCTGCGCCTACAGGGTCTCCTGAGAGGGGCACACACGGGGACAGATCTGGGGATACGTGTCCCAGGGCCTGCTGGTTCCTGAGACCCCCAGGGTGGGGACACACACACACAGCGTGGGCACGGGCCTGGCGGGACACCCAGCATGGAGTCTGCAGGTCAAAACACCTGTGCTGGAACACCCAGCATGGCGGCTCTGGGGTGCCACACCTGTGCTGGAGCACCCAGCATGGCGGCTGCGGGTGCCACACCTGTGCTGGAGCACCCAACATGGCGGCTGCGGGTGCCACACCTGTGCTGGAGCACCCAGCATGGCGGCTCTGGGGGGCCACACCTGTGCAGGTACACCCAACATGGCGGCTATGGGGTGCCACACCTGTGCAGGTACACCCAGCATGGCGGCTGCGGGTGCCACACCGGTGCAGGTACACCCAGCATGGCGGCTCTGGGGTGCCACACCTGTGCAGGTACACCCAACATGGCGGCTCTGGGGGGCCACACCTGTGCAGGTACACCCAACATGGCGGCTGCGGGTGCCACACCGGTGCAGGTACACCCAACATGGCGGCTGCGGGTGCCACACCGGTGCAGGTACACCCAACATGGCGCCAGGGGCGTGCCGCCCTCCCGCCACACGTTCCCCGCACGCCCAAGATGGCGGCGCGGGCGGTGAAAAGTTGCCGTGGCCCGCTGTGACCTTCCGAGCATGGCGGCGCCGCGGCGTGGCGACTGCAGGCCTTCGTGGGCGTGGCTTGTGTCACCGCGGCCAATTGGGAGGCGGAATTGCGCGGAAACACGTGGTGCGCGGGGCGGTGCTGGCGCCTCTCGCCGCGCATGCGTGGTGGTTGAGGGTGGAGGAAGGGTCAAAGAGCATCCGTGGGGGCGTGGGGGCAATAACGGGGGTGTGGGGCACAATAACGGGGGCGTGGGGGGCAATAACGGGGGCGTGGGGGGCAATAACGGGGGCGTGGGGGGCAATAACGGGGGTCAGTGGGGGCAATAACGGGGGTCAGTGGGGGCAATAACGGGGGTGTGGGGCACAATAACGGGGGTCAGTGGGGGCGTGGGGGCAATAACGGGGGTCAGTGGGGGCGTGGGGGGCAATAACGGGGGTCAATGGGGGTGTGGGGGCAATAACGGGGATCAGTGGGGGGCAATAACGGGGGTCAATGGGGGTGTGGGGGCAATAACGGGGATCAGTGGGGGGCAATAACGGGGGTCAATGGGGGTGTGGGGGCAATAACGGGGATCAGTGGGGGGCAATAACGGGGGTCAATGGGGGTGTGGGGGCAATAACGGGGGTGTGGGGGCAATAACGGGGGTCAATGGGGCAATAACGGGGGTCAGTGGGGGTGTGGGGGCAATAACGGGGGTCAGTGGGGGTGTGGGGGCAATAACGGGGGTGTGGGGGCAATAACGGGGGTCAGTGGGGATGTGGGGGCAATAACGGGGGTCATTGGGGGTGGGGAGCAGTGACGGGGGGCAGTGGGGGTGGGGGGCAGTGGGGACGGGGGTCATTGAGGGTGGGGGTCATTGAGGGTGGGGGTCATTGAGGGTGGGGGTCATTGAGGGTGGGGGGCAGTGGGGGTGGGGGGCAATAGCGGTCAGCGGGGCACAGGGTGGGATAGCGGGGGGCAGTGGGGCCTCGGGCTCCGTCACGGGGCGCGGGGCACAATAACGGGGTGCAGCGGGCAGCGGTGAGAGATGAGGACTGGGGCCGTCAGCGCCGTGCCAAGCCTGGCGCAATAAAAATTACCTTAAAAACTGGTGGGAACCAAAAAGGAGCCCCGGCGAGCCAGGCCGCCCTGCAGCCAGTAACGCCGCAGTGAGCGCGGGGGCCGCGCTGGGACGCGGGGCACAGGGGCGAACAGGGGCGAACAGGGGCGGGGGGCGTCTGTGGGGGTCCGTGGGGGTCTGTGGGTGTCGGTGTGTCCGTGGGGGTCTGTGGGTGTCTGTGGGTGTCGGTGGGTGTCGGTGTGTCTGTGGGTGTCTGTGGGTGTCGGTGTGTCCGTGGGTGTCGGTGTGTCTGTCCGTGTCCGTGTCTGTGGGTGTCGGTGTGTCTGTGGGTGTCTGTGGGTGTCGGTGTGTCCGTGGGTGTCTGTCCGTGTCTGTGGGGGTCCGTGGGTGTCGGTGTGTTTGTGGGTATCGGTGTGTCCGTGGGTGTCGGTGTGTCTGTGGGTGTCAGTGTGTCCGTGGGTGTCGGTGTGTCCGTGTCCGTGGGTGTCGGTGTGTCTGTCCGTGTCTGTGGGTGTCTGTGGGTATCGGTGTGTCCGTGGGTGTCGGTGTGTCCGTGGGTGTCTGTGGGTGTCGGTGTGTCTGTCCGTGTCTGTGGGTGTCTGTGGGTGTCGGTGTGTCCGTGGGTGTCGGTGTGTCTGTCTGTGTGTGTCTGTGGGTATCGGTGTGTCTGTGGGTGTCTGTCCGTGTCTGTGGGGGTCCGTGGGTGTCGGTGTGTCTGTCCGTGTCTGTGGGTATCGGTGTGTCCGTGGGTGTCGGTGTGTCTGTCCGTGTCCGTGGGTGTCGGTGTGTCCGTGGGTGTCGGTGTGTCCGTGTCCGTGGGTGTCGGTGTGTCTGTGGGTGTCCGTGGGTGTCGGTGTGTCCGTGGGTGTCGGTGTGTCCGTGGGTGTCGGTGTGTCTGTGGGTGTCTGTCCGTGTCTGTGGGTGTCTGTGGGTGTCGGTGTGTCCGTGGGTGTCGGTGTGTCCGTGGGTGTCTGTGGGTGTCGGTGTGTCTGTCGGTGTCTGTGGGTGTCTGTGGGTGTCGGTGTGTCTGTGGGTGTCTGTCCGTGTCTGTGGGGGTCCGTGGGTGTCGGTGTGTCTGTGGGTATCGGTGTGTCCGTGGGTGTCGGTGTGTCTGTCCGTGTCTGTGGGTATCGGTGTGTCCGTGGGTGTCGGTGTGTCTGTCCGTGTCCGTGTCCGTGGGTGTCGGTGTGTCTGTCGGTGTCTGTGGGTGTCTGTGGGTGTCGGTGTGTCTGTGGGTGTCTGTCCGTGTCTGTGGGGGTCCGTGGGTGTCGGTGTGTCTGTGGGTGTCGGTGTGTCCGTGGGTGTCGGTGTGTCTGTCTGTGTCCGTGGGTGTCGGTGTGTCTGTGGGTGTCTGTGGGTGTCTGTGGGTGTCTGTGGGTGTCGGTGTGTCCGTGGGTGTCGGTGTGTCCGTGGGTGTCTGTGGGTGTCGGTGTGTCTGTCCGTGTCTGTGGGTGTCTGTGGGTGTCGGTGTGTCCGTGGGTGTCGGTGTGTCTGTCTGTGTCCGTGGGTGTCGGTGTGTCTGTGGGTGTCTGTGGGTGTCTGTGGGTGTCTGTGGGTGTCTGTGGGTGTCGGTGTGTCCGTGGGTGTCGGTGTGTCTGTGGGTGTCCGTGGGTGTCGGTGTGTCTGTCTGTGTCCGTGGGTGTCTGTGGGTGTCGGTGTGTCTGTCCGTGTCTGTGGGTGTCGGTGTGTCCGTGGCTGTCGGTGTGTCTGTGGGTATCGGTGTGTCCGTGGGTGTCGGTGTGTCTGTCCGTGTCCGTGTCCGTGTCCGTGTGTGAGAGACGGGGTCCTCACGTGCCCACCCGCGTGACCGCGCACGTGCCCGCCCACGTGACGCGGCGCAGACATGGCGGCGGCGGCGGCAGCGCTCCGGGGCCGCCGCTTCAAGTGGTCGCTGGATCTGGGGGCGGCGCCGGGGGCTCGGTGAGGGCCGGGGGGGCCGAGGGCTCCATGAGAGCAGGGGGGCTCGGTGAGGGCCGCGGGCTCGGGGGGCCGGGACCCCGAGCCCTCCCGCTCACCCGCCGCGCTGTCCGCAGGCCCCGCGGAGCCGCCGAGGGCCGCGGCCCGCTCGGGTTCGCTGACCGGCAGCTGGGGGAGGGCGGCGTCCACGAGAGCGACAAGATCCTCATGGAGAAGGTGTGCGGGAGCGGGGGCACGCCGGGCACCCCGCGGGGGTCGGGGGGCTCCTGTCTCCCCACACGGCCCGGGCACCTCTGCAGGAGTGCTCCCTGCCCGCCGCCCTGCTCGCTGGCCCGGGCTCCGCGCACTCCGGGCCCCCGGGCAGCCCCTGGCCCGGGTCCCCAGGGGTGGTCCCTGTCCCAGACACGCGGGTGCCCGACCCCACGGCGGCTGCCGGGGGCCGGTCGCTGCCTCAGGCCGCCCGTGGGCCCCCCACACCCCGGCTCCCCGTGGGGGTGCTCCTTGCCCCGCCTGCCTGCCCTGCCGCGGCCGTGCGGGTCCCGCCAGCCCCGGGCACACTGACGGCTGCTCCCTGCCCTGGGACCCCAAAACGCCGGGTCCCCACACCCACCCTGAGATCCCCCAAATGCTGTGTCTCCGTACCCACCCTGGGTCCCCAAACCCGCCCTGGGACCCCCAAATGCCGGGTCCCCATACCCACCCTGAGATTCCCCCAAATGCTGGGTCCCCATACCCCCCCTGGGTCCCCATACCCACCCTGAGATCCCCCAAATGCCGGGTCCCCATACCCACCCTGAGATCCCCCAAATGCCGGGTCCCCATACCCACCCTGAGATCCCCCAAATGCCGGGTCCCCATACCCACCCTGAGATCCCCCAAATGCCGGGTCCCCATACCCACCCTGGGTCCCCATACCTGCCCTGGGACCCCCCCAAATTTCGGGTCCCCACACCTGCCCTGGCCCCCTGTGGTTGCAGCGCTGCTGGGACGTGGCTCTGGCACCGCTGAAGCAGATCCCCATGAACTTGTTCATCATGTACATGGCCGGCAACACCATCTCCATCTTCCCGGCCATGATGGTCTGCATGATGGGCTGGCGCCCGCTGCAGGCCCTCATGTCCCTGTCTGCCAGTGAGTGCAGCCCCTGTGCGGGGACAGCCCCACAGCGACAGCCCCTGCGTGTCCCACAGCCCCACAGCGACAGCCCCTGGGTGTCCCACAGCCCCACAGCGACAGCCCCTGGGTGTCCCACAGCCCCTGGGTGTCCCACAGCCCCACAGCGACAGCCCCTGGGTGTCCCACAGCCCCTGGGTGTCCCACAGCCCCACAGCGACAGCCCCTGCGTGTCCCACAGCCCCTGGGTGTCCCACAGCGACAGCCCCTGCGTGTCCCACAGCCCCACAGCGACAGCCCCTGGGTGTCCCACAGCCCCTGGGTGTCCCACAGCCCCACAGCGACAGCCCCTGCGTGTCCCACAGCCCCTGGGTGTCCCACAGCCCCACAGGGACAGCCCCTGGGTGTCCCACAGCGACAGCCCCTGCGTGTCCCACAGCCCCACAGCGACAGCCCCTGGGTGTCCCACAGCCCCTGGGTGTCCCACAGCCCCACAGCGACAGCCCCTGCGTGTCCCACAGCCCCTGGGTGTCCCAGAGCCCCACAGCGACAGCCCCTGGGTGTCCCACAGCCCCTGGGTGTCCCACAGCCCCTGGGTGTCCCACAGCCCCACAGGGACAGCCCCTGGGTGTCCCCGCAGCCCCTGGGTGTCCCCACAGCCCCCTGGGTGTCCCCACAGCCCCCTGGGTGTCCCACAGCCCCTGGGTGTCCCACAGCCCCATAGGGACAGCCCCTGGGTGTCCCCACAGCCCCTGGGTGTCCTACAGCCCCACAGGGACAGCCCCTGGGTGTCCCTGCAGCCCCTGGGTGTCCCCACAGCCCCTGGGTGTCCTACAGCCCCACAGGGACAGCCCCTGGGTGTCCCACAGCCCCTGGGTGTCCTACAGCCCCACAGGTACAGCCCCTGGGTGTCCCACAGCCCCTGGGTGTCCTACAGCCCCACAGGGACAGCCCCTGGGTGTCCCACAGCCCCTGGGTGTCCCCACAGCCCCACAGGGACAGCCCCTGGGTGTCCCCACAGCCCCTGGGTGTCCCCACAGCCCCACAGGGACAGCCCCTGGGTTACCCCGCAGCCCCTGGGTGTCCCACAGCCCCTGGGTTTCCCCACAGCCCCTGGGTGTCCCACAGCCCCTGGGTTTCCCCACAGCCCCTGGGTGTCCCACAGCCCCTGGGTGTCCCACAGCCCCTGGGTTTCCCCACAGCCCCTGGGTGTCCCACAGCCCCTGGGTTTCCCCACAGCCCCACAGGGACAGCCCCTGGGTGTCCCACAGCCCCTGGGTGTCCCACAGCCCCTGGGTTTCCCCACAGCCCCACAGGGACAGCCCCTGGGTGTCCCACAGCCCCTGGGTTTCCCCACAGCCCCACAGGGACAGCCCCTGGGTGTCCCTGCAGCCCCTGGGTGTCCCCACAGCCCCTGGGTGTCCCCACAGCCCCACAGGGACAGCCCCTGGGTGTCCCACAGCCCCTGGGTGTCCCACAACCCCACAGGGACAGCCCCTGGGTTTCCCCACAGCGCCTGGGTGTCCCACAGCCCCTGGGTGTCCCCACAGCCCCTGGGTGTCCCACAACCCCACAGGGACAGCCCCTGGTTACCCCACAGCCCCTGGGTGTCCCACAGCCCCACAGGGACAGCCCCTGGGTGTCCCCACAGCCCCTGGGTTTCCCCACAGCCCCACAGGGACAGCCCCTGGGTTTCCCCACAGCCCCTGGGTGTCCCCGCTGCCCCATGGATGGCCAGATGTCCCCCACAGCCCCAGTCTCCTCCACGTCATTCCCCTCTGCCCAGCACTCCCCCCATGATGCTGCCCACCACTGTGACCCCTGTGGCAGCTCAGTGGCCTGGGGGTCACTGACAGGCACCCCAATCCCCTCTGTCCCCCCAGCTCTGAAGGCCCTGGAGAGCTCAAGTCGGCGGGCCCTGCAGGGTCTCGTGTTCCTGGTGGGCAATGGGCTGGGGCTGGCACTAGCCCTCTACAAGTGCCAGGCCATGGGGCTGCTGCCCACCCGCCCTTCCGACTGGCTGGCCTTTGTCACCCCCCCGCAGGTGAGCCAGGGGTGCTGGGGTCACCCTGCAGAGTCTGGGGTCATCCTGCAGAGTCTGGGGTCACCCTGCATAGTCAGGGGTCATCCTGCAGAGCCCAGCGTCACCCTGCAGAGTCTGGGGTGCTGGGGTCACCCTGCAGAGCCTGGGGTCACCCTGCAGAGCCCAGCGTCACCCTGCAGAGTCTGGGGTCACCCTGCAGAGTCAGGGGTCACCCTGCGTAGTCAGGGGTCATCCTGCAGAGCCCAGCATCACCCTGCAGAGTCTGGGGTGCTGGGGTCACCCTGCAGAGCCCGGGGTCACCCTGCATAGTCAGGGGTCATCCTGCAGAGCCCAGCGTCACCCTGCAGAGTCTGGGGTGCTGGGGTCACCCTGCAGAGCCCGGGGTCACCCTGCATAGTCAGGGGTCATCCTGCAGAGCCCAGCGTCACCCTGCAGAGTCTGGGGTTCTGGGGTCACCCTGCAGAGTCAGGGGTCACCCTGCATAGTCAGGGGTCATCCTGCAGAGTCAGGGGTCATCCTGCAGAGTCTGGGGTGCTGGGGTCACCCCGCAGAGCCTGGGGTCACCCTGCAGAGCCCAGCGTCACCTTGAAGAGTCTGGGGTCACCCTGCAGAGTCTGGGGTGCTGGGGTCACCCCGCAGAGTCAGGGGTCACCCTGCAGAGCCCAGCGTCACCCTGCAGAGTCTGGGGTCACCCTGCAGAGCCCAGCGTATCCCTGCAGAGTCTGGGGTTCTGGGGTCACCCTGCAGAGCCCGGAGTCACCCTGCAGAGCCCGGAGTCACCCTGCAGAGTCTGGGGTCACCCTGCAGAGCCCGGAGTCACCCTGCAGAGCCCGGGGTCACCCTGCAGAGCCCGGAGTCACCCTGCAGAGCCCGGGGTCACCCTGCAGAGCCCGGAGTCACCCTGCAGAGCCCGGGGTCACCCTGCAGAGTCTGGGGTCACCCTGCAGAGCCCGGAGTCACCCTGCAGAGCCCGGGGTCACCCTGCAGAGTCAGAGTTCCTGGGGTCAGCCCGCAGAGTCTGGGGTCCTGGGTCAGACACCTGGGGCCCCCCACTCACCCCTTCCTCTCTCCCCTCTCTTGGCAGCGAATGGAATTCACTGGGGGGGGCCTGATCTTGTGACCCCCTGCGCCCACCCACCAATAAAGGCAATGGCAGGATGGTGACATTGTTTCTGGGGACTCCGCGCAAGGCAGCACTGGGCTGGGGAGAAATAAAAAGTGTTTATTGGGCTGTACTGGGAGTGCGCTGGGATAGCACTGAAGTCTGTGCTGGGAGCGCCCTGGCAACCTTGGGACCTGCACTGGGAGTACTGGGAGCTTTGGGGCCTGTGCTGGGACGTGCACTGGAGCTTCTCTCAGAGCCACAGGACCCATACTGGGACCACTGGGAATATACTAATGGCATACATGGGGAGAGCTGCAGCCTGAGGCGGCCTCTGTACTGGGAACGCTAGGGATCATATCAGGATCTTGATTTGACTGTAGGTCATGCTGGTGTCGTACTGGGAGCACTGGGGCTGTACTGGGATCCTGCCTGAAGAGCTGTGGCTCACTAGCATTGTACTGGGAGTGCTGGTGGTATGTTGGAAGCACTGGGCACATACTGGGACTGTGGCAGCCCGTACTGGTATTGTGCCAGAAGACCTGTGGTGCAGGCCAGTATTGTACTGGGAGCAGTGGGCCCACACTGGGATGGTGCTGGGTGTGCCTACCCTGCTGGTTTCTGCAGCATTTCACCATTTTACTTTGGTAGTTTCCCCATTTTGACTGTTTTTCTCAGCACTTCTTGCCCATTTGTGCCCTTTTTTTTTCCCTTTTCTCTTATTCTTTCATACTTTTTTCCCCCCACTTTTGCAGTGATTTCTTTCACTGTTGCTGCCAGCAAAGCCCAAACCTCTGCTTTCCAGTATGGACCAGTGCCTCCCAGTCTAGCCTTGTACCCTCTCCAGGACTTTGAGTGTGATCCAGGACTCCAGGATGATGTTATCATGGCCCAGAGCCCAGTCCCAGTATAACCCACCAGCTCCCAGTGCCTTTCCAGACCAGCCCAGTGTTCCCAGTGTCACCACAGTTGCCCTGGGGGCAGGGCCTCCTGATGCAATCAGTGGAGACCTGCTGATGTCACCTCAGCTGGCCGGGCTGGCACGGTGACCCCAGGCACAGCATTTCCCGATGGCCACACCTCCCACAGACTCATCCAGGCTGGAAAATCCCTCCCAGCCCGTCCAGTCCAGCCTGTGCCCTGTGCCCACCTTGGCCCCAGCCCAGAGCTCTGAGTGCCACCTCCAGGAATTCCTGGGACACTCCAGCCCTCCCTGGCACTTCCAAGGCCTGAGCTCCCTTTCCATAGGGGAATTCCTGCTGCTGCCCACCCTGAGCCTGCCCTGGCCCGGCCTGAGGCCGTTCCCTCTCCTCCTGTCCCTGTTCCCCGGAGCAGGGCCTGTCCCCTGGTGTTAGCAACACTCAGCAGCAATAAACCTTGCTAAGAGCAGTGCAGCACCGAGCAGCAGCCACTCCTCGCCTGGCTGCTGGCACGGGGAGCTGTCTCCTCTCAGATATTGTGTGTGCATGCTGAGCACAGAAAGGGCTCCTGTTCCCAGGCTGCGTGTACATGTGTGCTCACAGGTTCTCCCAGAACAGGCACACACGTGGTGACCATTGCCCTGAAGTCGTTAAGGCACGTTCCCTCCCACCAGCACACACATGCCCCTGTCCCGGGGGTGTCTTTGGTGGTCCCTGGTGGCCAGTGACCCCACAGCTGTGTCTGACCACTTGGTGAACTGCTGCTGCTGTGTCCAGTTAGGAGAAAGGCTGGCACAGCTGGCCTAGCTCGTCAATTTGTGAGGCTTGGAATCAGTGGAGTGTAGTTTCTTTTTCCTTTCCTTGGTTAATGTTTATTGTACTTTTGATTGTGCACTTCCATAGTTAACAATTTTGCTAAATGATCATTGTATTCACCCACCAGGTGCAATCCATTCTTCATGGGGCAGCATTGTCAGGAGCTGTGCACAGCCACAAGGTGCCCCCTGAGCCTCCTTTTCTCCAGGCTGAGCCCCTTCCCAGCTCCCTCAGCCCCTCCTGGGTCTCCATTCCCTTCCCAGCTCTGTTCCCTGGACACTCCAGCCCCTCAGGGCCCTGCCTGAGCTGAGGGGCTGGAGCTGGACACAGAGCCCTGGAGATGGAGGCTCAGCAGTGCCGGCACAGGGGACAGCCACTGCCCTGTGGCTGGGACAGCCCAGGGCCCTGGGCCTTCCTGGCCACCTGGAATCAAGTCCACAAGCCGTTGTTCTGAGCCCTCCTGGCAGCATTCCCTGTCCTTCCAGCCTGGAGCCTGCTCTGCCAGGGGACACTCACAGTAATGCCAGCGGGAGGGTCTCCTTCCCCTGACTCTGCCCCATTCCCCATTGGAGCTCAGACACCACTGCTCATCCCAGCAGGGCAGTCACAGCGGGTGACAGTCCCTGGCAGTGACACAGCCAGCCTGGGAAGGGACCCCGTTAGCAGAACCAGTGGCCTGTAAGGCAGGGAGACAGATGTGGGTTACAAGCGGGAAGATTTTGAAGAGATGCCTGGCCAGTGCTGGACAATCACAGAGCGCTTCCCTGTTGGCAGGTGCCCAGGACTGGGATGGCTGGATGATTTGTGGGAATGCCAAGGCACAGAAACAGCTGCTCTGAGGGGCACAAGTGCCTGGGGGTCCCGTGTGGATCTTACAGGGGTCTGGGCTTGTGCTGACCTGGGGACACCTGTGTGTTGTTTGATATCCTTTCCCCAAGGTCAGCGTGTAACACAGCACGCCCACCACATGCAGACCCTCAGAGCCCTGGCCCTGCTGCTGGGACTGTCCCCAGCACAGGACCTGGCAGGGACACCCCTGGGCCAGAGCAGAAGCAAAATCCCCCTTCTGAGACAGGAGGAGAAAAGCCTCTTCCTCCCTGCAGCCACCAGGTCACCTGAGCTCAGGAATGCCCTGGATTTCGTTTCCCAGGGGAATGCAGAGCCACTGTAGATGGGCGATTTCCCTGGATGCAGCAGGCACCTGAGGCTGCAGGCAGGGAGTCTCCAAGGGACGTGGCTCTGTTCTCAAAAAAACACCCAGTTCCCAAGCCTGAGCTGCACTTCCAGGGCCCTCTGCCCTGGGGCTGAGCCCCAGCCCGTGAGCCAAGGGCAGCTCCTGGCGGTGCCTGGGCCACCTGGACCACCAGAGCTGGCTCAGCCGGCCGGGGGGCTCCCTGTCCTCTGAGCTATCCCCACCTTGTGTCTGCACCTGCAGCACATCCCACCTGCGGCCTGCCTGCCCTGCCCTCCAGGAGGCTCAAAGGGCAGCAGCTAGGGAAACCATCCCGGCCAACTCCAGCCTACCCAGCGACTGTCACGAATAAACAGCGACCAGGGCCGAGGAACGCAGCTGCTCTCCCGTTTATTTCAGTTATTATATTTCAACTTATTTCACGCTGTAGGTGCGCTAGATGCAGGGGAGACCGGGCGGGTGGGGGAGCCGGGCAGCCGCAGCGTGTGCGGGATGGACGGGGCTCTGCTCACACGGCACGGGCAATGTCCTGTCGGAGGAGCGCGGGGGCCGTGCCGGGCCGTCAGCCCCGCGGCAGCGAGGCGCTCGGGAGCCGCGTGGCGCCGGCTGCGTACCGCTCTCTCCGCCTGTGCCCAGCGCCGGGGGCAGCAGCTGCTGTTCATCGCGCGGGCCGTACGCCGGGCCCCGAGGGCTCATATACTGTCCAGCTTCTTCAGGACGAAGGGAGCTGAGGGAGAGAACAGCGCGAAGTCGAGCCTGGTCCGCGGCGCGACTGCTGCGGGCCTTGCAGCGCCTCGGACAGCCCGCCCGCGCCCGGGACACCGCCCCCGCGGAGGCCGTGTCCCGGCGGCCCCGGCACGGCGCCCAGACGCGGCACGTCCCGGGAACGCGGGCCCGACAAGGCCCGGAACGTCCCGGGAACGGGGGCCGGGACATCCCCGTAACGGGCCCGGCACATGCCGGGGCAGGACACCCGGTCACTCACTGATCCGCAGCAGTGCGACGTAGATGAGGAAGTTGCGGACGGAGGCGAGCACGTCGCGGCGCATCTTACGGCGGAGCTCCTCCGGGTCCATCTTGGGCCCCAGCCCCTCGATGCGGAACATCCCTGAGCGGAGCGCGGTCCCGGTCCCGACACGGCCCCGGCGCCACTGGCGGCCACGCGCGGCAGGACCACGTGACCGGGCGCGCCGCGCCTCACGTGACCGCGGCGGCCCTACGTGCGCGGAGCGCGGGGACGCGGCCGGCGCGCGGAGATGACATCACTTCCGGTCGGGCGTGAGGGGAGAGGGACGGGGTAATGGGGCAGAGGGACAGCGACAGCCAGAGGGACAGGGAGCGGCTCGGGGAACGGAGACAGCGACAGCCAGAGGGACAGGGAGCGGCTCGGGGAACGGAGACAGCGACAGCCAGAGGGACAGGGAGCGGCTCGGGGAACGGAGACAGCGACAGCCAGAGGGACAGGGAGCGGCTCGGGGAACGGAGACAGCGACAGCCAGAGGGACAGGGAGCGGCTCGGGGAACGGAGACAGCGACAGCCAGAGGGACAGGGAGCGGCTCGGGGAACGGAGACAGCGACAGCCAGAGGGACAGGGAGCGGCTCGGGGAACGGAGACAGCGACAGCCAGAGGGACAGGGAGCGGCACGGGGAACGGAGACAGCGACAGCCAGAGGGACAGGGAGCGGCTCGGGGAACGGAGACAGCGACGGGGACAGCGACAGGGACAGGCACATGGACAGCGCAGTCCGCTGTCCCGAGCCCTCCCACGCCCTCGGCGTGTCCCGAGCCCTCCGCGGCACGGGCGGGGCTGCACGGGCAGAGGTGTCAGCTGCCCCAGGCCCCGTGCCGCGGGAGCTTGGGGCGCTCGGGGCTCAGGAGAGGAGATCCAGGCCCGGAGCCCAGCGCGCAGCGAGCTCGCGGCGTGCCGGGCCCGGGCAGAGCCGTCCCCGCTCGGTGGAGCCGCCCCGGCCGCGGGGCCGGGCCCGGGCGGCGCCGCAGCCCCGCACTGGGAGCTCCCTGCAGGGGACACGGGCGGGGCAGCGGCCAGGGCCGCGGGCACGGCGGGGACAGCTCCCGGGAGAAGGGACACGCTCCTGCGGGCAGCGCCGGCCGTGCTGGGGCGGCTCCGGCTGCAGCCGGGCTGGCAGCAGGGCAGGGCCCGGAGCGAGCCGGGACCCGAGCGGGGACAGAGCCAGCGTGGCACTGATCAGTGACAGCAGAGGGGACTCGGTGCCCGGCAGCGGGGACAGCACGAACTGCCCGCACGGCTGGGCAATGAACTGTGGTGAAAAATTAAGGCTTTACAATTTTAGTAGAGATTTGTAGGGAGCGGTATGTTTTTTATTATAGTGCTAGGCGCACATGGGGATTTTTCTTTAAAGGGTATGCATAGTTTTTGAGGATTATCGAACTTTCTTTATTACTGACTGCTGTGACACCCTGCAGCTGCACAGGTGTGTGTGCTGTGACACTGTTGTAAACACAGGTGAACCCAACAGGAAGAAATGCTGGTGTGTGACTCCAGCTCAGAGGGCTGAATGGTTTCTCTATTATAACCATGCTATAATACATTAATATACTGTTTAAAGGAGATACTAAAACTACAAACCTGCTTTTCTAACTACCATATCTAACTCCTCACAACTCGTGCCCCTCTCTGAGAGTGCAGCCACAGGTGGGTTGGATTGGCCATCAGCTCCAACAATCCTCACCAGAACCCAACCAAGCAATCACCCCAGGTGAACAATTCTCCAAACACATTCCACATGGGAAAAACAAGGAGCAGGAATAGAAATTGTTTTCTCTTTCTTCTCTCTGTGCTCCTCTATGAAAAGTCCTGAGAGAGAGAAGAATGTGCGTGGCACATGCCAGCTCCAGGACACCTCAGCGTTTACTCTGGCTGGCGGCTCTCAGGCTCTAGCAGGAGCAGACTGGCGGGTCCCAAGCCCCTTTTGGCAGAGGACCGAGGAGTGTCACGGTGCATTTTGTGCCTGCTGCGGTCTCGCTTTCTGCTGGAACAGCGTGAGAGGGGCCGTTTTCCAGAGCATTGCTCAGGAGGAGATGGAGGAATGTGAGCAAACCTGGGCAAAGCCGAGTGAAACACGACAGGATCCAGCAGGGACTGGAGCGAGGAGGGCACAGAAGTGCTGCTAAGGAGCAGTGCAGCTCTCCCAGACAGGGACCGGGGACTTCTTGCCACAAGCTGTTCCACTGGAATCACCCCATCCTGCTGGTCCCTTTGCGAGATGGGGGGGCTGAGGAACACTTCCTGTGGGAGATGTTCCCATTGGATAGGCTGGAGACTTCACGTGAAAGGTGACTGGCAAGGCACAGAAGGCCTTGGCTTTGGGTTTTGACACTGCTCAGCTGTCCTTGGGATGTGTGTGGCAACTTTCCAGAATTCCCTCAAACCTCCAAAGTGCAAAGCTTGGACATTTCATACCATAATTACCACTTCAGCTGCAGTCAGTCCCATTACAGGAGAATTTCACCCTCCATTCCCTGGAGCTGCAAGAAGGTTTCTTGCCTGGCATTGACTGACCCACTGACTGCCCTGAGGACTCTGATAGGGCATGGCACCACCTGTGTGAGGTGGTAACAGCATGAGCGGCTGACAGACGGTGCAGACGTTGCCACAGGGACAGCTGACCGCCCGAGTGGTGCTGGACAGTGGTGTGAGGAGCGGCCAGACTCCGCAGGCAGCGGGAGAGCAGCACTGCAGGGGCGCGGGCACAGCTCCGCAGCAGCTTTGTCACTCGTAGCACATAGTGCTCAGAGAATAACGAGGTAAAGCTGTCAGGAACGCTGGGTTAGACACAGATCTTAAAAAAACCAACATGATAGTGATGCCTCAGCTTTAGCTTTTATGTGTTTCAAGTTCTGTGCTGCTTCAGTGTGTGGGTCTGAGCTTCATATCAGGGGATGGTGAGCTCTCCTCACAGAGCAGGGAGACAAAACAATTCCTTCTCCAGCTGGGGACCAAGGACAAATGATCCAAACCTCAGGCCCAGGAGCACAAACAGCATGCACTGAAGAGAGAAAAACAAGCAGGATGGGACTGCATGGGCTGGAGCTGGAATGGGACAATGAACTGCAATGTGCCAATGGAGCAGAGCTGATCCCAGTGAGAGCCCCCGGGAGCGCTCGTGCATTTTGGGACCATTTGGGTTCATCTTGGGTGCAGCCCTGGCTGGGCTCTTGTGCTGCCCAAGGTGGATCCATGGAGGAGATCCTTTTGATAAATCCCTGCTTTATTCTCTAGCTCTGTCCAGCCTCTGCTCTAGGGTAGCCTGCACAAGGCATCAATAGCAATGGGGAAACAATAGTTATAGGCTATTTTATATATAACTATTTTAAAAATAGTTATAGTCTGGCTGTTCCTCTGGGAGGAGACTGAGCAGACAAAGGAAGTACAAGGATTGGAAGAAGGGTCAAGGAATGTGACAATGGACTGCAGAGATCTGCAAATGTTGTGCCAGTGCTGTGAGGAGGAAGCAGCCAGGCAGCCCCGAGTGTGATCACCACTGCTGGAGCATTGCACCACGGCTCTTTTGGCTGTGGTGGTACTGAAAGCAGTTGATCAAATCTCTAACAACAGTAGACCATTAAGAGCCTGCCGTTCTTTATTTGGTTAGGTGCATGAGGGGACGTCTCTGGAATGTCGTGCATGCGGAGCACAGAAAAGGCTCATGTTTGGATTCTGTATTTTGCAGACATAATCATTTATTTTTTCTGGAATAAGCATACATAGGATAGTCATTTCACCAAAATCATTACCTTATGTTCCCTTCCCTTTGCTTGTGGGTTATTCTGTGCCAGGGGTCTCCTGGAGGTCACAGACCCCAGAGCTGCAGCTGAGCACTTGAGGGACAGGCGTTACTTTCCAAATGTGGAGCTGAGCTGGCACGATGGGGCTGGTGAGTGTCCCGTTCCTCTTGGTTAATGTTTGACACGATCCTAGGGAGTGAGCATTGTGTGGCTCCATAGGACTGTGGGTTTTGAAGAATAGCTATTGTATGAGCCCACTCGGTGTGCAAACAGCTCTTCCTCGGGCACCAGCGGGGTGCACATCCCACCTGCTGTCCCGGGGGAGCCAGCAGTGCAGAGTGGGTGCATCGGCTGTGAGTGAGGGCTCTGGCAGCTCCCTGTCGCTTCCTGCCAGTGCTGAGGAACAGGTTCACCTTTTTCTAGCTGAGAGCACGTTGACAAGGTGAATATGGATTTGTACAGGCCAGCCTCGCAGGGTCACTCCACACACCAGCCTCTTCAGCACCGCGTGGGTCAAGGAGTGTTTCGGGTACAGGGGGCAGGCACGGTCTGGCTGTCTCCTCACCCCAAGGGCAAAACCAGAGAGCAGCTTTGGGTAGGGCTTCTTGTCATTGCTGTGGGCAATCTATCTGGAAAACTGTGGGATCGAGGTGGAAACCAGCTCCACTAGCCAAGGAATGGAGCCTGCATGTGGCAGTGGCCAGCCTGCATGCTGGGTGGGGTGCAGAGGAGAGGGGATGGCCGGGCAGAGCTGCCTGGGAATCTGGCCAAGCCCAGACACTCCAGCTGAAACTCAGGCTTCTCTCCCCATTGGGTTCCCTTGCTCCCATGAAGTTCTGGATCTATGGTAACACACTGCTGGTGCAGAGGGCAGGAGAGAAACAGCCCACAGAAATTAAAACTGCCCTGATAATTCTTTCTGAGACCTCAGTCGGGTTTCTAGGAGCAAGGAACTCACCATGGTGGATTGATTGTCCTTGATAAAAACCTTCTGTAGAGTGGCCCTTCAGGGGCTGTGCAGTGGTGTTTCTGCACTCCTGCATCATGGGGATGACTCATTGGACAGCTGGAAGGACAGCAGGCCTTCCTCCTGGAGTAGTCAGTGTTAACCTGGCCTGGCTCCTTTGCATCCACTGGTGAGCTGTGAGGAGCACCAGGGACCTGCACTCCCCAGACTGGACCAGAGGTGTGTCAGAGACACAGAAGAGAGGCTTTCCAGAGGGCTTGGGCAGCCTGGCAGCGGCACCACAGAGAGGCAAGGCAGGTGATGCTGGAGCTTTGCTGCTGCTGCCACACTGCTGAGGAATCCATCCTGGATCCTGGCAGAATACTGATGGCAGCAGCTGGCTCTGTGCCCACCGAGGCTTCCTGCCCGTCTGCCTGCTGGGGCTCAGCTCATCCCCCTGCCACCTCCCAGGGCTCCATGGCCCGGCTGCTCCAGGGCTGCGCTCCAGGCCCGTCTCACCGGGGTACGGGCGGCTCCTGCCAGCCCACAGGTGCTTCCCGGCCTCCCAGATGTTGTCAGGCACAGGACAGCCCCTGCTGGGCACAGCACGGTCCCTGGCACGGGCAGAGGAGAAGGAGCAGTAGGACAGGGCTCTGCCCACATGCCCAGGCACTGGGGCTTGGCACCAGCCGTGTGTGACACGGGAAAGCACGGGCTGGGTCACGGGGAGGGGGTTCTGTACCCTCAGAGGTCACCGTCCCACCAGGCGTCCCCTGCTGCCCTGTCTCAGCCATGACCTCGTGTGTGACCCACTGGCTCGAGCCCACCCCGCTGCCATCTGCCTGCACCAGGGCCGGGCAGCAGAGCCTGTCTTCTCCTCTGGGGTCAGCTCTCTGCCAGGGCTCTGCTGCTCTCCTGTCCCTGCCGTGAGCCCCACTCGGGCCACCACGGCTCTGCACCTGAGGCAGCTGCTCCCCAGGGCTGGAAGGAGGCCGGCACAGCACCCCAGGCTAGCAGGGAGGGGCTGTGGCAGTGCTCCTGCCTCCTCCACTGCTCCTGCTGGGCTGCTGGACTGCCCAGGATGGGGGATCCAGCCTGGCAGGGACAAGCAGCCAGGCTGAGCAGGGATGGCCAGAGAGCCCCGCATCACAGGGCTCCTGCACACAGGGGCTGACACTGGCTGGGCGCCCTGTGTCCCCAAAGCCACTCAGTGTTTCCCCTCTCAGATGGGCAGGAGAGAGGAGATACAACAACAGGCTCGTGGGTTGAGATAGGGTCAGGCAGGGATTGCTCAGCAAGTACTGCTGTGGGCACAACAGACTGCTCAGTGTCACAGCCTCCTCTGGGCACCCCTGTGCTCGGTGTGGGGTCCTCCAGCACGGCAGGTGGGTCTGTGCCCTCCTGTGGAGCCCCACAGGCTGCTGGCAAATCTCAGCTCCAGCACCTGGAGTACCTCCCCTCCTTTTGCACTGGTGTGGGGCTCTGCGGGGCAGTGTCTCTCATGTGTTCTCACACCTCTCTTCTCTCCAGTATCCCTGCCAATTAACTTCTTCCTTCTTAACTCCTTCTTAACCTCTTAACTGGCACCCCAAGGTGCCAGTGCCACTGATGGGCTCAGCCTTGGCCAGCAGTGGCTCTGCCCTTGAGCCAATGGCATTGGCCCCACGGGACACAGGGGAAGCTTCCAGCAGCTTCTCACAGCACCCACCCCTGCAGCCCCCTGCTCCCCACACCTGGCCATGCAAAACCTGCACGGCACCCAGGTGTGTGCATGCCTGGCTGCACACACCTGCCCAGACAGCCTGGCTGCTCACACGGGCACAGCAGTGCCAGCAGCCCGTCCTGCTCCCCTCTGTGCCCTGAGACCACCACGGAGACATCACAGGGAGCCCCCCCGGGGGAGGGCTGCCGGGGCAGTCAGACTGCGCTGACCCCGCGGAGCACTGCCACACCAGCGTCCCGACGCAGAGCTGACCTGTGCCCACCGCCCTGTCACTGCCTGGCCCCTCAGCCTCCCCACACCCCATCCATGCCCCAATTTTCCCGCATTCAGTTCCTCTCCGGGCTCCCTGCAGCGAGCCCTGTGCAATCCTTCCCCCGTGTCCCACAACTTGTCCTGCGCCCCTGGCTGTGACACTGCGTCTGGGGGCTGCTCAGAGAGGGTGGTGCCCCCCAGCCCTGGGGGGCTGAGCTCCCCTGGCACTGGGAGCTGCTGCATGGGGCTCATGGCTCTGGGGGTGTCACTGGGGTTCCCCCGGGGCTTAGGGCTCTGCTGGTGTGTACAGATGAACTTTTCATCACCAGAGTCAGTGTTCCCAGGCTCTGATCTCTCGTCTCTGGGAGGGCCAGGCGTGACAGTCGTGTCACTGGACAAGCCACATTGAAATGTGCCCCAGCCAGCTCGCCTGAAGCCAGATAGTTTTAATGCACCCATAAATTCTAACTGGGAATCCCAGGGGTGTCCTCAGCACCCCAGTAGGTTTTGCCACACCTCGGACAGTCCTGTCCTGCTGTGGTCTGGGGCTAGGGGGCTGGGTCATCCCAAGGGCTCCTCAGCACCCTGGCACTCCAGGGGAAAGTTCCTCCTCCTGCTCTTTCCTCTTCTCCTGGGAGAGGTGAATGTGGCCCTGTGGAGCTGCCCACTGCTGTGGGCCCCCTGCACTGCTGTGACCCCTCAGGTGGTGACACCAGCACAGAAGCTTCGGCAGGAAGTCAAAGAGGATGATGTAAAGCAATGTCAGAGCCTCGAGGGAAATGTTTCAGACTTTTCACCTATTTTCCTGTGATCCAGGTAGGAACAGAGACAAGAGGAAATGTGAGCCTACAGAAACTGCGACCTATAATCACAGCAGCTTCTGCACCAGCACGGAGGATGAACTTGACTTCTGGTGTCCTCAACAGGTTCCATGTGCTGACCTTGATGATGAGGAGAGCCCGAATCATTCAGACATGTAGCAGAGCAGAGGAGGGTGAAGGCGTTCCCTGTGTGCAGCCTCACCCCGTGGAAGTGCAGGCAGAGTGCCTGGAGCTGGAGCTGGACCCAGTCCTGTAGGGCCCCTGCCCCAAAACCCTAAGCACAGAGGCACTCGAACATGGCCAGGGAGCCCCGACATGTCTGCATGAGGAGCTCCAGAGGGGCTGCCTGCCCCTTTGAAACGTGGAATGTGAAGGGATTTCCTCCTTCACAACATCTTAGCTATACTTATGCAGGGTTCTCCAGGTCCTTAATCCTTTCCAGGTCCTTAATCCCAGTCATTCCAGAGGCGTCATCTGGACTGCAGGACGTGCAGCTGAGTGGGTCCACAGGCTCAGCTCACGAATGGAAGAGCTCCCAGAGGTTTCATCCTTCGTGGACAGAGCGTGGCATTCCAGCAGCCACAGGCTGTAACTTTCCAAGTAGCTCTGAAATGTTTCCCAGGACCGAAGGCTTTCACAGGTCAGCTGTGACAGGGTCCAAACTGTGAGTGGTGATGAATGCTGTTTGGAGACAAAATGTCCCGTGACTTTTTGAGTTATTGTTCCCCATGCTTCTGGAACTGTAACTACTCAGAGGGAAGAAAACCATGTGCTCAGCTTCACCCCACACAGGCCCAAATTTCATATTTCGTAGGTCAGCACAGACTTCAGATGTGTCCTGCTAGTGGGTACCAGTATTCACCCCCAGGACAAACAACCAGGGCTTTATTTCTTTTTAAATGAATCATCTGCTTCCTGTGTGGATTGCTTTGAAATCTTCACCAGGGCCACGTGGGAAAGGAGATGTGATGCACGCTTCCCAGGAAAGCTGCATGAATCAGCAACTGATGCAAAGCCTTTTTCTGAGCACTGTTTAATGTTACATTAATTTCAGATGTCAGGCCTCAACCTCGTTTTTTTGTCAATTTCAGTGACCACAGGGTAGTACTGTTTGTGAAAGGTGCCAAACTTAGTTCTCACGTCAGCAGAAGAGAAAAATAACCCTAATTTCTGCGGGCGAGCTGTTTTGGGAGAGGAACAGTTCCTGGAAAAGGGGCAGAGCGAGCAGGCCAGGCAGTGGAGGACTCACAGTGCAGAAATGCTGCGAGGGGCAGGAGGCACAAACCGGAGCCGATCGATACCTCTCCGCGAGCAGGACCGCGTGTGCTGCCGGGCGCTGCGCTAAATGCGGCGCTAAATGCGGCGGGGCCGGGCTCACACCGAGCAGGGCACCTTGGCGGCCAGGGCAGGTGCCAGGGCAGGAAGGAAGAGCTGACGCTGGGGATGTGATGTGGGTTCCCTTGTCCCGCGGGGCCGGGCGGTGTCCGGCTGTCCGTGTCCTTGGCACCGCCGTGCCCCGAGCGCCCGGAGCGCCGGGAGCAGCAGCTGGGGCGGAACGTGGCTCTGCACAGCCGGGGGAACAGGGTGGGAAACCCAAATAACATCGGCCTTGCCCGCTCCCACCAGCCCTGCCCAGGGGAGCCCGGGGACACAGAGACAGCTGGGAACACAAATTAGGGACTCGGAGCGAGGGACGTGCCGTCCACAGCTGTCCCGGAGAGACTCAGCCCCGTTCCAGGGGTGACATCTGTCAGTAGAGGCCAACCCCTGCACACGCCTGGGACAATCAGCACGGGCATGGGACAGGCCGCGGGACACGGGGGAAGAACAGTCAGGATTGCTCAGGGCTCGCTGCAGGGAGCCCGGGGAGGGACCGAATGCAGGAAAATTGGGGCATGGATGAGGGGCCAGGCAGTGACAGGGCGGTGGGCACAGGTCAGCTCTGCGGTCGGGACGCTGGTGCGGCGGTGCCCCGCGGGGTCAGCGCTGTCTGACTGCCCCGGCAGCCCCTCCCGGCTGTCCCGAGCGGGGCTCTCTGTCCGGTGCCGTCCCCGAGCGCCGCTGCCGGCCCGGCCGGGCGGTCCAGCCGCGCAGGACCCGGCGGTGCGGGCTGCGGGCCGAGCCCCCGGGGGCGGGATGCGGGGCGGGATGCGGGGCGGGCACGGGGCGGCTCCCGGGGGCGGGCCCCGGCCGGTGTCATTGAGATGCCGCCCGTGCCCCGCCGGCGCGGCAGCGCTGCGCTCCCGGCCGCAGGTAACGGGGATCGCTCGGGATGGGCGAGGGGCTTCTCCGGGTCGGGTCCGGTCCGGTCCCGCCAGGGCTCGCAGCCGGGACGGTCCGCGCCGTCGGTCCCGGCTGCGGGAGGTGTTGGTGCCGCCGCTGACCAGCTCCCACCGGCTGTCTCCCGTTCGGGGCCGCGGGCTTCTCCGCGCGTTGGGGTGATGATTTAGCGGTTTCCGTCCGATCTTGCCCCACACGCCGTGGGCTAGTTTCCTTGTCGGTGCGAGGGAACCACACACGTGCGCCCCGCACTCCCTTACAACAAAATACGCTAACAAAAACCTCCCCGCAGTTCTCAGTTGTTGAATTCACAGCCAGTGATTTTGGCTTCTTAACCAGATGGGGGAAAATATTGTGGGAGAAGTTTCGGCCGAGGTGGGGAGAACAGGAGGCAGAGCGAGTTCTGCTTGTGGATGCCAGGGGCGGCGGTGTGCGGTCCCCGCGGGCAGCGGGGCACGGAGCTCCAGAGGAGAGCGGACAGGCAGTGCTGCTCTCTGCTGGGGTGAGGGGTTTGTACGGCTGCCCGCAGCGTTCGGGTTCGCTCCGTTTGTGTGCCCTCACATGGCTCTCCGAGCGCTGCAAACTCACCTGCCGGCTCTGCCCAGGTCACCTGTTCTGGGTGTGTTTGGTGCTCTGCATCTCGCCGGCATCGTGCGTTTTTACTGACAGTCTCACGGCTCCTTGTGGCTCCTTGTTGCAGGTGTGTTTGCTTCAGTCCTGGGAAGCTTCCTGAGGTTTCTCCTTCCAGGAAGGTCTGGGTGAGACTTAAGGTGCCAGCGGGATGTGTGAGATGAGTCTGAGTGGTCTGAAGGGGCTGTAAAATGGGAAACATTATCTCTCCATTAGACATGGAGCTCTCATTCCAGAGAAGCAAACTTGCTGGCCCAGGAGATTCAGCAGATTTAGAGATGGAAATGACAATCATGCAGGATAAGAAGCCCTCAGTGAACCATTTCCTTCACTTTATCTCTTTCTGTGATTCTGTTCTTGCTCCCATGTGGGGCTCTCTGCAGCAAGGCAGAGAGACAGACGTTGGGAGAGCTGTTTTACAACCTGAGAAAAATCCAAGCTGGAAAAGACACGAATTCCGAAAGCCTGCAGGCAGCATTTAATTCTCCCTGCTTCAATTCCAGCTAGAGAGGCACTTGCCTCATTTCCTCCATCTGTGCATTGACCTGGCCAGGCCAGTGAGGAATCTCTGGGGCCAGACTGGGTGGGGAGGCCAAGGCAAGGGCACGAGTGAGTGGTAGCGGGGATATGGCAAACCCTCTGCCCTGCCCTGCCTGCCTGGTTCAGCCATCAGGAACAGGCAGATGGCACACGCTTCCACCTGTGCTGCTGGGTAATTTATCCTGGGTTTCGCTCCTATAAGGTTTAGTGAATTACCCTCTAAATTCTTGCTGAGCAATCTGCTGTCAAACAGGTGCTTAATGCTGTTCAGTGCTCTGGGCTCGCTCTCTTTGTGGAAAGCCTGTCTTTCCAAAGCTGGGGAGCAGCTCTGGGCTCCTCTGATATTCCTCTGCATGTGGCATGACATTCCTGAATCAATATTTCTTAAATGCAGGCATTTTCCCTTTTGTCTGTTCTTCCTTTCTTGACATTTGCCAAAAGGCCATGCCTAAGTTGCTTCCCAGCACATGCCGAGATCACCTCAGCTGACAGATGTGGAGGAACTGCTCTGAACTCGAGTTTTTTCCTCTGTGGAGAGTCCCAGGAAGGCCATGGGAATACTCCAGAGTGCTGAGCTCCACAGGCACTCAGGCTGGTTCCAGACCTGCAGCAGGGCACAGAGATCAGTGACAATAGGTGGAGCTCAGAACCTTTTTTTGGGGGGATGGTGTGGTTCTTTTGTTGGTGATTTTCCCCGCTGTGCAATGTGCCAGTGACATGACAGTGCTTCTGTGAGGCTGAGCTGCTTGGCTCTGGTGCTGTGAGTGCAGGGGATGGGGAGGGGGCTCCATCCACCTGCTGGGAGGCAGCTCTGCCCCTCGCCCTGAGAAGGAGCTGGGATTTGGGGAGCAGAAGGAAACATTCCCCCTGTGCTGGCAGAGGGCTCCCCTCCCTCCTGTCCAGGGAGACAGAGCTGGAGGGAGGAAAGTCTTCACGCACTTCCACACCAGTCTATTTTTAGGACTGAAAGCTATTCAAGAGGGAAGTATTGATTTTCCTCCTTTCCACCTTGACCGTTCTGTTTATGGTTTCCTTCAGTTTGTGTGCACCATGCACAAAGCTATTCCTGCTTCTTCCCTCGTGTCCCAACCAGTCCAGGAAGTGTGGCCTTCGCTCAAGCCAATTTTGTTTGGCGCCTGAAGTCTCTGCATGCCCAGAAATTCATATTTTAAAAGTAATTCTGCTCCTTGGGAGCCAGAGTGTGTCAGTGTAAAACCTCACCACTGTCATCTGAGGGGGGAGAGTGGGGGCGTGCAGGCGCAGAATCTTTCCTGCCTTCCCTGGGCTAACAAGGGCCAAAATCTCTTGCTGGCTGTTCTTGATTTACAGCAGCTGGATGGAGCATGGGGATGGTTGTAGAGTTTTTTTTTTGTGTGGTTGGGTTTGTTTGTTTGTTTTAATTGTAGGGTTTGTTTGCTTGTTTTGGGTTTTTTGTTGTTGTTTGTTTGTTTGTTTGTTTTTCCTGGTAGCATCTGTGTATAGACAAAAATCTGGGTCCCAAGTAGTATTAAAAAGCAGCAGTGCTGTTTCTAATTTTTTTTTTCGCCTGGTATTACATTGAAGTCCTGAACATCACAAGTTTCTGGCACAGCACAGGTTCTCTTTGTGAGCCAGGGAAGGCCAGAGGGCAGCTTGCCCACCCTGTGGTGCAGGAGTAGTTCTGCCTGTGGCCCTGGCAGTGATCAGATGGCAGCTGACCCGAGGGTGGGGGGATAAACTGGTCTGGAGGAACCTCAATCCCATTAATGAGATCTGGCAGTGCCGCACAGTGCCACACAGTGTCCCACGGTGCCACACGGTGTCACACAGTGCTGTGGCAGTGTTTCCTGTGTGCTGCTGCGGTGGGTGGGGGGCTGCCCGTGACACACACACACAGATTCTCGTGGCCAGGGGAGGGCTCTGTTCTGGACCCTCCTTGGGCAGCAGTGTCCCCAGCTGTGCCTGCGACCCCCGTGCAGCAGCAGTGTCTGTCTGGCCCCTTGGGCTGGCCTTCAGCCCGGGCAAGCCCCGCCGAGTGCAGCTCATCTCCTCAAAAGCCAGGCAGATATCACAGGCTTGTCAGACAGGATGGCCGTACTGTTGGGGTTTTATTCTGTTTTCTTCTTTAAATTTTCTTTTTGCAAGAATCTTGTTCCTCGCACATGCACAGCCAGCGTGGTGGGAGCACAGAGTGCCACGGGAGCTTAGCCCTGGTCCTTTGGCTCAGCTGTCTCCCTGGCTGTATCTCCAAGAACATCTTTAGAAGCTCTGTGGAAAATAGGTGAGTTACAGTTCTGCCCTCGTGTCTCACCAGAACTGGCTGACCTTCAAAAGCTCTGCTGCAGAGACGCTCAGTCGTGCCAGAAGAGTCTTCTGGTGCAGCTCAGAGCCACGTTTGTCTAGAAGGAGCTCAGTTTTCTTCTCCCTGCCTGGAGGACAGGGATTACTGACCCTCCAGGCAGGAGCGGACTATGCCTGGTGAGCTGGGGTGGCCTGGGCAGGGACCAGCCCTGCCTCACCTTGGAGCTGCGCAGTGTGAGATGTGTCACCAGAGGTACAAGAGGGGACACCATGGGACCACAGTGTGCTTTGGGATGGTAGGGACCTTTAAGGGCCATCTAACCCAACCCCCTGCCATGGGAAGGGACATCTTCCACTGTCCCAGCTGCTCCAAACCCCATCCAACCTGGCCTTGGGCACTTCCAGGGCTGGGGCAGCCACACCTTCTCTGGGGCCTCTGTGCCAGGGCCTGCCCACCCTCACTGTGCATTGTTTTTTGCTTATATGCAGTCCCAATCTGCCTCTTTTACTTTAAACCCACCATCCCTTGTCCTGTCATTACAGGCCCTGCTAAAGTTCTGTCCCCATCAGGCTTGTAAGCTCCCTTTAGGTGCTGGAAGGGGCTCTGAGGTCTCCCCAAAGCCCTCTCTTCTCCAGGCTGAACAACTCCAGCTCTGTCAGCTTTCCTTGTAGCAGAGGTGCTCCAGACCTGTGGGTATTTTTTTGGTTCTCCTCTGGACTGGCTCCAGCAGCTCCACATCCTTCCTGTGCTGGGCTCAGGGCTGGAGGCAGCTCTGTATGTGAGGTCTCACATGAGCAGGGCAGAGGGGCAGAATGCCCCTCCCCTGCTGCCCACGCTGGGGGGCCAGGCCAGCACAGGGGGGTTTCTGGGTCCCAGCACACATGGCCAGGGCAGGGCCAGCTGTCACCCACCAGCACCCACAAGTCCTTCTCCCAGGACTGCTCTGGAGCCGTCCCTCCCTCACCAGAGCCCACCCAGCTCCTGCTGATGCCATCCCTTAAAAGGAGCGCTGCCAAAGATGCTTCCAAGAGCTCCTGTGGGTGAAGTTACAGGTGGACGGCATCCAGAGTTTTACAGCAGCTTGTGGCAACACCTGATCAGGCTTTTCTCTGTCAGCAGGTGCAGGAGGGCTGCTGCACCCCACTGCTGCTCCTGCTGCCACGTCTGCTGGGAGACAATGCCTTAAAACAAACATGTCAATCAAAAGTACCACAAAGACTTTTGCCCATCAGAAAATTTCAGTTCGATGAATTCATACTTTCCATGAAATGTTGAAGCACTCTCCTTGGAAGCAGGTTTGGTTTTTTCCTTGCTGGTCAGATCTGTGCATGTCCTGGCACGGCTGGCTGGTGGCTCTGGTGTGGGCCCTGACCTTCAGGTCTGCTTTGCTCCTGGAGACCCAGGGCCACCCACCCGGGCTCCCTTCCAGACACTGAGCCATGGCTCTCCAGAGGGGTCAGGTGGCCACGAAAATCCCCGTGGAGTCACAGCTCCCTGCGACTGAGCTGAAGGAGCTCTGTGTGTGAGGATCCCAGCTCAAGCTGCTTGGTGCTGTGCTCAGAAATGGCTGCACGAGGGCAGGTGGGAGCCCTGGGACATCCCGGGCTGGGGAGAGCTGCCAGCTGCGTGACCCGGGGTGACCCTGTCCTGCTTAGCATGCTCCGTGTGCCCCGAGGATGCCGTGGGGACAGAGGCTGCTCCTGCTGCTGTGCACTGTTTTAGGGAAATGCCTGCCAGGCTGCCTCCTCTAGGACACCTGTTGTTTGCCCCAAACACTCCGGTTTCCTGAAAGGACAGCATCTTTTCTTTCCTTAGTACTCCATCTGGGGGTTTTAAATGTTTGTGTTCGTTCTTCAGACTTTTCCTGCTTGTCCTGCAGGGACTTTCTCTGGGAATTCTCTCTTGTGAAGGCCAGATAGAAAAGTCTGTCCTTTCTGCAGAGTGAAGGGCAAGGGGTGAGGCCTGGAGCTGCAGATGGAGGTGGTGAGGAAGCACCTGGGGAGGGTCCAGGTGCAGCAGCAGCTCTAGGCACCCCAACACGGAGCCCAGGGGCAGGAGCCCCTGCAGGCAGCACGTTCCCGTGCTCAGAGGGAGCCTTGGGGCGCTTGGGGGTGTGGGGAGGCCAGTGCACTTTGTGCTGCTGAGCAGAGAGGTGAAGCCAAAGGCAGAGGATGGCTGCAGCCGCTGCCACACGAGTGTCACAGGCGGTGGCACACGGGGCTGAGAGGGGCCAGCAGGAGCTGCATCAGCTCAGGCTGCCCTGGGGAGATCCTGTGTGTGTGCTCCAGCCTGCAGAGCTGCCGGGCTTCTGCTACTTCCGTGGTCACTTCTTGCTCACCCTCTGAGAAGGAGTCAGATTTCCCATTCCTCAGCTCTGATTTCTGGAGGCACAGCTGGAGCACAGGTGCCCGTTTGTGGTTCAGAGGTGCCTCTCAGGAGCTGTGTGGCTGCAGGAGCAGGTAGAATGGTGTTGAATTAGGAGGAAAGCACCCAGTGCCAGAACTGCTGGAGGGCAGAATTTCCTCCATTTTCTGCCGATGGCTGAACAGGCAGGCAGCACAGCAGGCTGTAGTGGCTCCCTGTGAGGAGCTCACCAGCAAATGTGACTCCTGCCCTCCCTTCTTGGTTAGACAGTGTGAGCTGGGGAGTACTAAGGCCTGGGAGGGTGCTGAGTGGAACAGGTCTGGTTTTTGTTGAGACAAAATGTTTTGCGGCTCATCTCTGGGAGATGATGGGAGTTTCCAGCCATCTCTGCTGTTCATAGGCTAACTTACTGATATTTCTGTTGCAGCACCACTTCTGCCATGGACCAGCTGTCCCAGTATGACAGAGCGTGTCCCTGAGGCACAGAACTTCCAGGCCCAGCAGAAGACACGAGGGAGGAGGTCAGGACGTACGGAACTCCTAGGCCGGTCAGAAGGCACACAGTGAAAGGTGGATACAACAGTTTTGGGGTTGAAACACAAAGAGCTGATACTCTTCGCAACTTCTGGCAGATACAGGCATAATTTGTTTCATTTTGTGTCAGGTTCTGTCTCAGCCCTCGGCTCTTCCCAGGGCTAGAGCTCGGAGGGGTGGCAGCGGTGCATGGCTGCAGGGTGCCTTGCAAGGCACACTTTTGGGGTGTGCAGTTACCACTGATGTCTGCAGCTACAGTGTCAAACTGATTGCCTGGTTTGACTGAGGACTCGTGGTCTGGCAGGCTCAGTTTGGGGTGGGGAGCTCAGCCAGCCTTTGCACCTCCCAAAGAAGCCCACGGAGCCAGGAAATCCATGGAAAAGGAATGCAGACCTCACCGTCTGCCACGGGAGGGTAACGCAGCGTGACCGTGACACGGGTGACCAAAAGCACCAAGCAGGGGAGGCTGGGTGGGCAGGGGGGTTCCATGAGTGTCACAACAGGTGTCACCCTCTGTCAGAGCTCTGCCCTTCACCAGGTGCCAGCTGATCTCTCTGTGTTACTAAGGGGTTGTGAGTTAGTGCTGGTAACTCTGAGAGCAGTCCAGAAGAATTCCTCAGTCACCGTCATTCTGTTTTCCTGTGATTTATGTCACTTCCAGGTAAATGGGAGATTTGGAGACTAGCTTAATCCATACACGAAAAACATGTAGAATAGAGCAAATGGTAGCAAAATGGCTTCATCGGTCTCGGGACAGCACACCCAGGTGAGTGGGGTTTCTGTGGAGGGAGCACCTACGGTCACCTTAGGTCAGAGCCAGCACGAGGCTGTTCCCAGGGAGCGGGGCTGGCATAGCCCACAGATCCTGCCCAGTGTCTCTGTTGTGCTTGGGAAATACGCACACAGAAAAAGAAAAGCAGCAGCGTTTGTTAGCAACCCCCTTGGCTCCCAGGGACAGATGTTCCTGCCTTGCTCTGCCATGGGGAAGCACATTTCTTTCGTGAGGAAGAAACACAGCATTGCTCCATGCGAAACTTGCTCTTCCTGAAGGTGGGATCATGCTTCTCTTTGTGGGCCCACATTTTTGGGCAAGACTAGGTTGCATTACCAGGGATCCTGGCCCACGGCTGCTTTCCTTCCCTGAGGTCTGAGAGTGGACGTAGAGTGGACGCAGAGTGGACATCCGTGGGCTGGAGTGGATCCCAGCAGGAGCCGAGAGCTGTGCGCTCCTGCGCTGCCTCGCTGGGTGAAGCTGCTGCTGCTCCCTGTGCGTGGAGGTCGTGGCTTGTGCTGGGGCACACCTGAGCCTCTCCTCCTGTGCGGCCACGGGGCTGGGGTGACTGGGAAGCTGTGGTCACGCCCAGCCTGACGTCCTCAGCTTACTGCAGAGCCCAGGGAGTCGCTGCTGGCTGCAGAGCCGGGGAAGCGCCAGCCTCGGGCAGCCCCTCGCAGCAGGGAACGGCGTGGATCCTTTGGACAACACTGTGTGTGGTTATGTCACATTTAATCGCCTGCTCTGTGTCCCAGGGGCAGCGTGGCAGTGATGGACGGTGCCGGGGACAGCGCAGGCCAGCCCCCCAGCCGGGCCAAAGTGACCGTCACGGTGTACAAGGACCTCGTCCTGCAGCACTTCGGCTTTGAGATCTGCCCGGGCCTCCCCCTGACCATCGCCTCTGTCACCGCAGGTGTGGCCTCCCCGGGGGCTTTGAGTGTCCAGCACGGTAGCCGGTGGTGTTGGGGATAAACTACTGGCAGGGGTAGTGGTCTCTGGGGTGTCTGTTTGGGGTGTGAGCCCTGAGCACAGCCTGGGTGCCTGTGGCACATGCAGTGCCAGGACGTGTCCCAGCTCCCACAGCCTGGGGACAGTGCCAGCCTCCCCACGGGCCCTTCACCTGTGCTCGCTCTCTGCTCACCTTCATGATGCAGAGAGCTGCTCAAAGTCAAGTTCTTCGTGGTGTTTCATCTGAAATGCGGAGGAAGAATTTAATCTTATATTAGAGAATTTCATCTTATTCTGCTGTGGCCATGGTGATCTGAACAGAGCCTGGGCTTTCAGCCCTGTGACACAGGGGTGTGCTGCTGGGTGCAGGCAGGGCTGAAATCAAGCAGATCAGCTCCTCTAGCTATAGAAGGGATGGGTGTAACTCAAAAACTGTGATTCTGTTTCTTATTAATATTTTATGTTTTTGATGGGTGCACAAAACCACGTGGTTTTGACCTGTTGGTGTGAGTGTGGCAGCCCTCTGTTTGGGGGCTGGCTGGGGCTCTGAGCCAGGGCAGGTACCCTCTGTCACCCCCACCTCTCTTTATGCCCCTTCCCATGTGAAACACGGTGAAATTACCTGAGAGCTGTGGGGAGTAAGACATGGGTTTCTTTCTGCTGTGCTTCTCTCCTCTCCTCATCAGAAAGAATCAACATCTTACTGAAGCTGAGGCACAAAAAACCTGTCCTTCTGAGCCTGTCCTTTGCTGATGGGAGCCTAGGCTACACGGCCCGTGCTTGGTTCCCAGTGGTGGGCTGTGACAAGGGCACAGGCAGATCCTGGAGGGCTTTCCATGGGGCAGAGGGAGGCTCGGGTGGGGAGCAAGGACACGGGCAGGGACACAGCAGGTGGTGACAGCACCCAGTGTCCTCCAACCCCTTTTATTTTGCCAGCCAGGTGTGGTTGCTGGGGGAAGGGCAGCTCACACTGAGTGTCTCTGGACATCCCTAGTGCAGGTGTGGCACTTGGGGACACCAGCTAGTGGTGGACCCGGCAGTGCTGGATTACTGGGTGGACTGCACGATGTCGGAGGGTTTTTCCAGTGTTTTTTCCGGTGTGAGCGGCGCTGTGCCCCGCGGGCAGGAGGGGCTGGCCGTGCCTCACGCCGTGCCGGTCCGCAGGGAGCACGGCCGACGGCAAGCTGCAGCCGGGTGACCAGCTCCTCATGATCAACTCCAGCGCGGTGGAAGGGCTGTCCGTGGAGCGGGCAGCCAGCCTCATCAGGTGTGTCACCACGCGTGCCCGTGCCCCGGCGCACAGGGGCTGGGGGTGCCAGCCCTGGCTGACCGCGTGTCCCTTTGCAGGGACGCCGGTGACGAGCTGCTCCTGACGGTCCTGCGCTGCACGGCCGTAAGTGGCCCTTCCTCGGCTCCCGCGGCACCCTTCGGCACGGGACAGGGGTGGCTGGGCCGGCGTGGAGGCTCTGAGGGGCTGGGGTGCCCTGACCATCCTCTGCTGTCACCCACACGCCTGGGAAGGGTGGGCAGTGGCTCCTCGCAGCCCCTGGTGCGGGGCCAGGCTGGCTCGTGGCGTGGGCTGCAGGGACAGTGTCTGCTCCGTGCACCCTGGAGGGCTCTGGGACGTCCGGATGTGCCTGGGGGCTCCTCCCAAATCCCGTTCTGTGTCCCCACCACGTGTCGCCAGGGCAGGGTGGAGCTGTGGCAGGCCAGGAGGCACGGGCACTTCTGACAGGTGAAGGACTGGCTCTGCCTGGAGGCTGCCTGGGAGAGCAGTGAGGGGCTCTGCTGCTGCTCCTGGGGACCATCGTGCTTTACAGGGTATTTGTGCAGCGTTCCTGCACACACTCGGTGCCTTGCAAGCCTGATGGGACCTGCTGGCTGACAGCAGTGCCGTGTGGTGACCGTGGGCAGCTCTCTGGGTGGTTTGCAGCACTCTGGGCAGCCCAGCAGAGCGGGCAGTGCTGCCCACGCGGGCAGGCTCTGTCCGGCACGGCCAGGCTCTCTGCGTGTGCTGCGTGAGGGGCAGCCCCAGCGCAAGCCAGCTGTGGGCAGCTCCCCAGCTGTCCTGCGGGGTCCCGGCCGCGCTGCGCGGCGTGGGGACACACCTGAGCACCGCGCCTGGCTCCTGCGCCGTGGCACCGGCAGTGTGGCACGAGGCACACGCGTGTCCGCTCGCTGGCAGCCAGGGTTGGCTTCAGCCGCTGCCCGGGCAGTCCAAGGGGCCTGTGGCAGGGCTGGGAGCGGAGCGGCTCCCCAGAACACCTCTCCATGTGGGTGCGAGGCAGCCCAGGAGAAGCAGCCCCGGCACGGGCGGCGAGCGGCACCCCTGCCCTCCCCGGGGCTCTGTCCCGACCGAGCTCCGCTGTCGTTTCAGGGTGGACCCAAGTCGTCGTTCCTCACCGAGGAGAAGAGGGCGAGGCTGAAAACAAACCCCGTCAAAGTGCGGTTTGCGGAGGAGGTGCTGCTGAACGGACACTCGCAGGTCAGGGCAGCGGCCGGGAGGGGCGGGGGGCGCGGAGCTCTCCCGGGCAGGGTGTCGGACTGGGGCAGGGTGGCTGAGGCTCGCTGGGCCCGTCTGCCCTGGCCACGGTCCGGCAGGCGCTCCCTGCTGCTGCCGGAGGTGATCGGGGCAGGGAGGAAGCGCTGGCATCTGCAGGGTTTTGTCTTTGATGTGTTTACTCGGACTAATGGAAAATACCGCACGCACTGCTTCTGTCCCGCTCCCGTCAGAGCTGAAACCATTTCTTCAGCCCTGCGGGAGGCAGCTGTCCTCTCCTGCAGTGCTAATCCACCCGTGCTGAACCCTCGCTGAAGTGCGGGCAGGACAAACCCTGGCCCAGAGGTGAACGCTGGTGTGTGTGCCAGGTGAACGTGCTGCTGGAGGAGCTGGGCTGTCCCCTCCTGGGGACAGTCCTGGGCACAGTGGCTGTGACAGTCCTGGGGACAGTCACTGTTCAGGGGTGCGTCACTGGGCGCTCTGCTTTGCTGTTAGGTGTGCCAGTGCTCTTGAGCTGGCAGGGTGGCAGCTTGCTCTCACATCCCCGCAGAGCAGGGTCATCCACAGAGCATCCACAGCTGTGCCTGGCCTCTGTGAGCTGAGCTGGCTCACAGCTCGCTGGAGGCTGCTGCAAACCCATCACGGGGCTCCAGCTGCTGCTGGCAGCTGAGCTGGGTGCCCAGGGGTCTGCCCGTGCTGGTCTCCCTGTGGCACAGGGGAGAGCACTCGTGTCCTCCCCAAAGTGTGAACAGCTCCTGAACGCTCCTGCTCCTTCTGTGTAACTTTCTAAGCTCCCTGGGGTCAGCTGGGAGTCATTTGCTCTGTCGACCTTTCCTTGTGTCTTTCAGAATGAAAAACCCCTGTGGTCAAAGTGCCCCTTTCAGCCCCCCTGCTCATTAGTGCTGCTCAGTTGTCCAGGTCTGACCGAGCCTTTCTGCTTTGTAGCAGTGACAAACCACCCACTGGGCCCTTTTCCTTTTCCCTTCCTGTCTGCCTGCTGTTCCCTGTCGCTGGTGGAGCCCCCTGGTGCAGCTCAGAGCCCTCCCAGGGCAGCGTTTGCTCCCTTTCCCCTGCACACGGGCAGAGGTGCAGCCGGAGGTGCCGTGGGTGTCACCGGCCCGTGTGACTGCACGTGGGGACCCCACTTCTCCTCCTCCCTGCAGGGCAGGGCAGGGTCGGCTGTGGCTCCAGACGTTTCCAGGGTCCCTCTGGACCCTGGGATCCTTCCCTTCCTGCCACGCGGTTGCCAGGTGTGCCAGGGCCTGTCCCTGCCCTCCCCGGGCTGTGCCATCCCTCAGGGTTGGTGACACGGCTCTCGGGGGTCCTGCCTGGGGACAGCAGAGTGCTCCTGCTCTCGGGAGAAGTGACACCCCGGTCACCGGGCAGGGAATGCCAGACGGGAGGACATGCCCAGGACGTGGCCCCAGGCAGAGCTTCGGGCAGGGCTGGTCGTGAGATGGGCAGAGCCGAAATCACGGACAGAGCCTGCTTTTCTTACAGCTGAGGAGTGTCTGCTGGCAGGTCCCAGGAGCTGGAGGCTGGGCACGGTGCCACAGCCCATGAGCTCCCGGGTCTGTGCCAGTCCCTGACCCATGGCAGGATTGGTCCCAACGAGTCTGGGAAAGGACCTCTTGTGAGAGTCTAAAGAAGGCAGCTGTGCAGGGAATGCTGCGCTCTGCGCCTCCCTGAACCCTCTGCCAGCATTGTGCTGAGCTGATCAAACCTCTGCAAGTGCAGAGGAGGGACGCAGTGTTTAGATTGCCATTCATTTAATGACAGCACAAAGGCAGGAGAAATTAATTCAGGTGCTGGGGTCCTGCTGGTGTTAGATTCCCTTTTCACCACCTGGATATGCAACCTGTTTTGAACAGTGAAGTATTAGCACAAAGGAAGAGTAAATAAATGTACTGCAAATTTATGCTTTCTTTCTGGAAAAGCACTATGCACCACGACAGCCCTGAGTGCTTTAGGGCTGCTCTCCTTCCCGTGGGCTGACGCACTAAGGCAGCCAAAATGGGTATTACGGCCCTGAAAACTGTACGGCCTCCAGTTTCAGTAAATATACTGCTCTTGGCATCCTAATGGAGCGCGGCTAAGTGATCCTTGTGGCGACGGGAAGGATCCCAGCGGCTGCGTTCTGCAGCTGAAACCCGAGCCTGCAGGCTGCGAACATGAATTGTTAATGAGCCTCGCTGCTGTCCTGCCTCCGCTTTCTGCAGACCGATGATGTATTCCTACATCCTGAGCAATACGCCGGGGCCAGGCCCCCGGGGACGCCGGGCCAGCGCCAGGCAGTGTTACCAGCAGCTGCGAGCTGGGGAGCCAGCCCTGCCCCGGCAGCGCAGGAGGGGTACGGCGGCTGAAGCTTTCTGCGTTAGCAGCTTCTGACAGCCTTCACAGACACAGAGAAACCTCTCCGGGTGCTCTGGCTGGGTAATTGGATCTGACCAGGAGAGCGGGGATGATTTGTGCAGGTGTTAAGTCCTGCTGTGTGCTGGCGGTGCAGGGCGCCCCTCACAAGGTAACTGTGCCATGGGCGCTGAGGGGAGATGTAAAACAGCGTCACCGTCCCGGAGCTGGTGGACAACAACACCTGTCAGAGACGTGATGTGTTCGGGCCAGTTACAGAGCCCCAAAGCTGGGCTAGAAAGAATAGCAGCAGCGTTCTCTTGTTTTTCCTCAGTGGTGGCTGCAGGCAGCTTGAACCCCAAGAATGCGTATGAGAGGAACAAGGGCAGGATTCAGAGGTGTTTTATGTTTGCTTTGGCAGCACTTTCAGGGGGTGTGGGCTCTCTGTCTAGAGGGCTGTGAGGTTTGTAACGTGAGGCACAGTGAATGAAACACGGGAGAGATCATCTCAGAAACACCATTCTTAACCCTGAGACCCTCTTGACAAGTAGATAAACCCTTTAAGTGGTGGGGGCAGCATGCTGGTCCAAGAACATGACAGAGGCATGCTGAGAGGAGCTCCCAAGTGGAGGAGTGAACCTGCTCATCCCTGAGCAACCAGGGGAGCGATGGTGAAACTGGAAGAAAGGTGCAGGCATTCCCTGCTGAAGGGGTGAGGTGGAGGGCTGAAAGGGGATCAGGCTGCCCAGGAGGACAGAGGCCAAGTCCCCAGACCCTTCTCGAAGCACCCAACAGAGATGCTCTCGCTGAGGGTGTTCTCGTCTTGTGCCACGTGTTTGGGACCTATCTCAGGGCACTGTGGTGGCATCACGTCCTGCGTGGGAGGTGCCAGGGTTACAGATGTCAGGGCAAGGCTCGGTGGAAGCAGCGGTGCGTGTTTGACGGGCTCCCGTGGCGCTGGCAGTGCGGGGGCTGCGGGCAGCACGTGGGGCTGGTGCCAGCGTGGGGGTCCATGCTGCTTGGTGATGGCAAGGTGCCTTTCCTGGAGGCCCCGCTGGGTGTTGGTGATGAACAGGGAGGATGGCTTTCTGCTTTCAGTGCCTGCCAGATTCTGCTGTGCCGGGGGGACCCAGGCGGTGCTGCCAGGCCACGTGCAGCCGCTGCACTGCCCCGAGTGTTACGGTAAAGGCACTTGTTGTGCTCTCCTTGTGCCACTCTGTGCCAGAAGCATAATCAGGAGTAAACCTTGGTGCCATGGAAGAGGGCTGCCAAGGTACAGAAGGATTTTCCTGGATGCCAGGACTTGCAGTGCCAGGCAGAGCAGCTGGTGCCTGCAGGCTGGATGCCCGAGGGTCCAGCTGCTGCTTTTGTTCTGCAGGGGAGCTCCCTCCTGTTCATGCCCAATGTTCTCAAGGTGTACCTGGAGAACGGCCAGACCAAGGCATTCAGGTTTGAGAGGAGCACCACTGTGAAGGTAAGGAGGCTGGGCAGGCTGTTCCCACCACCCCAGCCCAACCCATCAGCAAAGGGGCAGGCAGGGCCCTTGCAGCCCCCCGTCTGCACTGACCAGCTGCTGGCAGTGCTGGCTGTGCTGGGTTTTCTGAGCTCCAACCTCATTTCTGCACTGGTAAGGGTGTTCCCCTCTGGAGACATGAGCACTGACTCAGCCCCTCAGGTGAAAGAGCGGCACACGAGGGAGTGATCCTCCCTCAGATCGCTCCCCTGAAAACTCGATGCTGCTCCGCAGAGCCGTGGATCCAGCCCTTCCCATGACTGCTGTGCTTGGACACAGCCTCACACACCTCCAGTTTTTCTGGCCTGATCGTTGTGGCTGCTCAGTGTTTATGTTGGACTTGGTAAGATTTGGCCACGGCCAGTGGCTGGAGGTCATAAATTACTTAAAGGACAGCTGGTGTCCTGCACCAGTGCAGATGCTGTGGGAGAGATTCACAATGGACAGACATTCTGGGGCTCTCAGGCTGACAGTATATTAAAGGGAAACACAAAGAGACTTCATTTATCATGCAGTGAAAACTTTCCTCAGAAAAGGAGGAGTTTATCTAGCTCATTCAAGCTTCACAAAACCATTGTGGTCTCTCAGGCAAGTAAGTGTCTGCAAGTCTTTTGACTTGCAGGGTCTAGAAAAATAAAATAATAAGAGAAAGCAAGGAGGTGAAAAGGAAAGGAGACTTGTAAAGAGATTTTTGAATGTCTGTCCTCAAGGGTTTAATTTCTAAAGGATGGATTAGCTCTTTGTCTTTGACTTGAGTTGCTCAGCTCTGACATGGAACAAGTTTTCCCAGTTTCTGAAAGTAGCCCTCATGACTGCCCTCCAGAAACATCTAAATGAGTAAAATCCTTCCCAAGTTAGGTATTTCCAGAAATTCCTCTCTGTCTTGAGACATCCTGGCTTAAAACTGAGGTGAGTCAAACATTTATGCTTGCCTCAAAAGGCGGCTTGAGTGAGCCCAAGGGCTTCTGTTTCAATTTGTGCTCAGTCAAGCCTGAGGTGATATTTTCTTTTTGCCAAACATAAACCTTGTTACTTCAATAACAGAATATTGACAGAATTCTCTATTACAAAGTGAAACACCAGTTTCAGTCAGATGTGGTAAGATTTTTACAATTACAGTCTCAAATTCTGGTTTATTGAAGACAAGTGTTCTTTACAAGTTCTTTTTATTTTTTTCACAAATCACAGAATGATTTGGGTTGGAAGGGACCTTAGAGACCATCCAGTTCCAACCTCCTGCAGGTTGGCAGGGACCCCTCTCACTTGCTTCAAGTTCTGTCCAGCCTGGCCTTGGACACTTCCAGGGATCCAAAATGTTGCAGAGCTCTAGTAAGCTAGGATAACAAGCACAGCAAACACTTGGGTCGGGGGTGGCAGAAAGTGCTCAGCATCACCCAGCTGAAAACTGTAAAACTTTGAGTGTGGGGCAGCTGAGGAGATGGGTTCGATACCTGTGGCACCTTGGGGTTTTCAGCTTGCCCACCTTGTCCTCCACCTGCTGGGATCATTGTGCTCTGTCTGTCCGTGCCTCCGCAGTCCTGCAGGCTGGGGTCACGCAGTGACAGCCCTGCAGCAGTGCTGGTGGCACAGCTGAGCCCTGTGTGACCCCCGTGCCCCTGCCAGGACATCGTGCTGACACTGCAGGAGAAGCTGTCCATCCGCAGCATCGCCCACTTCGCGCTGGTGCTGGAGGAGCAGTACAGCCTGGCCAAGATCCACCTGCTGCACGAGGAGGAGCTGATTGCCCAGGTGAGCAGAGCCCCCGTGCATCCCGCGGCCCTGCAGAGGGGCACTGCCGCCAGGAGAGAGGCCAGGGAGGGCAGAGGGAGCCCAGCACTGCAGGGGTCACCGGAGGGGTGAGCTCGGCTCGGCGCCGGTGATGCCATCCACGTCTGCCGTGGTGTTCACACCCCCTCGCTGGGGAAGGGCACTGTGGGGGCATCCTGAGTGCCCACACACAGCAGTACCCGTGGGCTGGCATTGCCTGGAGAGCAGTTGTGGGTGACATGCTCCGTGCCACCTGTCTCCCCGGCCCATCTGCAGAGGACAGCCTGAGCCTTAAACAGCTTGAGGACAGCTGTGCAGACCTCGCTGCTCACAGTTCCCTGGGCAGCCAGAGCATTCACCCCAGGGCGAATGCCCCAAGGGCAGGGCCCACTTGGGTTGAATTCTGAGTCAGTTCCTTGTGTCCTGGGAGCGTGAGGTGAGCCCGTGGGGTCCTGCTGCCCCCACAGCCATGCAGGTTTGTCAGCAGGAGCCTGCCCCAGCTCCGTGCTGGTGGGTTTGTTGGCTGGCAGCCCACTGCAGAATACCCTGAATGGGAAGGCACACACAAGGATCATCCACTTCAAATCCCTCAGTGGCTGGTGCTGTCACAGCACTGAGCACATGGGTCAGGATTTCCGCTGGGCAGGATCTGCCCAGAATAAAATATGCTGATGGATAACTCAGTCTTGACATTGTATTGACATTACAGTGATGATTCAGGGGTCTGTTTAGGGCTGCTGTGTCTTGTGACTGCACTCCAAAGCAGAGAAGCCTGCCCCTTCCCCTGCTGTTATCACACAGCCCCAAAGCCTCTGCCCTGGTCACACTGCAAGTGTTTGGGATCAGTGGGTTTCTAAATAAAGTGTTGTTGTCAAAGGGCTTCTGGGCTACTGCAGGGAGAAGAAGAAAACAGATGAAGACTCAGAGATAAAATTGCAAGCGCTAGCAAAGCCTCCTTGTGTTTGTTCAGGAAAATGTGTGCCATCCCCTTGCCAGTGGCAGTAAACAATTCCTGTGGGTTTGCAGAGCAAAGGCTCATCATGCACTCCTGGGGGGAGGGCTTGTGGTGTGATGCCCTTTCTCTGTTGCAGGTGGTCCAGAAAAGAGACTCTCACGACTACCGCTGCCTCTTCAGAGTGTGCTTTGTCCCCAGGGACCCCTTGGACCTCCTGCAGGAAGACCCAGTGGCCTTTGAATATCTGTACCTGCAGGTGACGCTGGGGCATTCCGTGCTTAGGAATCCCTTCTCACCCCATTCTCATTTTTGCTTTAAACCAGAGCATGCCTTGGACTGGCTCAGCCATATGGAAATGCAGAGCACTTAAAATCAGGGCATTTCAGTTCAATTTGCCTTAAATTCTTACACCCACTTTTATGCTTGGCTGGTGATATCCCCAGCTGGCTGCGTGGTGTCGTGTTGGCAGCTTTGTGCTGCGTTCCTGCTGGCCTGACTGTGCTGTGTTTGCCCCAGAGCTGCAGCGACGTGCTCCAGGAGAGGTTTGCTGTGGAGATGAAGTGCAGCGTGGCATTACGCCTGGCTGCCCTGCACATCCAGGAGAGGATCTACGCGTGTGCCCAGCCACAGAAGGTGTCCTTGAAGTACATCGAGTAAGCGCAGAGATTTCTGTGCTCCGCTGTGGCTAAGCCTGGCGAAAGCAGGAGAGCCCCAAAAGTGGCATCAGCTCGCTGCTTGCCCCGTGTTTAGCCTTGCACAGGACTCCAGAGGGGACTGCAGTCCCTTGGCTGTGCTGCTCCTTTAGGGCAGGGTGGCCTCGTGGGCCGCCCTGTGCTCAGCCCACTGACCTGCCTGAGAGTACAGGCACTGAACTCCTGGGTTGTCCCAAGGCAGAGGGAGGTTCTTGTCTGCCACAGGGCCAGGGACCTGGAACTGCAGATCTCCCACACAGTGGTGGTTACCCAAGCTGCTCCTGCCAGTATTGATTGCACTGTCTGGAGAGAGAGGGTGTAATCATCAACTTTGCACAGCCAGTGCACCTCTGCATCCACCAGAAGCATGCCAGAAATACCTGCTTTGGGCAGTGGGAGATCCTGTGAAGTACTGGGATCTATGGGGAAATGACCAGAAAATGCTTTCAGAGGGAGCAGGCGTGCCCTGCTGCATGTTGGTGCTCTGGGACTGCACCTGCCCCAGAGAAGCCCGTGTTCTAGGCAGTGGTGACGAGCTGGTTGTTAATTACCAGCCACTGGGGTAGTGACCAGGTTAATTACCAGGCACTGGCTGCCTCGTGTGCAGCCAGACGTGCCCAGCTGTGTGCAGGGAGTGAGGGTGAGGCAGCTACACTGCTCTCACCTCACAGGTGTTTAATGCTTGGGCTGAGTAAACTCTCCAGCGGCACACCTGGCCCACGTTTTGAGTCCAGGAAACTGAACGTGCTGAAATGTCATAATCCTGTCACCAAAGCAAGGTGCGTGCAAGGACAGGATCTCCATCCTTTGGATGGTGAGGGGAGATGGGGACTGTCCTGCCCATGGAGGTTGTGAATTCCCTCCTGTGAAACCACCTGAAAATGGCCATTCTGCACCAAAGTGCCCACTGTCCAGTCCCGCTCCCGACCCCGTGGCAGCTGCAGGTAGCAGTGAATTTGAGCCGGTGAGGCCGCTGTGTGTGGCACAGCCCCCCACGGCTGCCTGGTGCCTCTGCCCTGTCCTGTGCTGTGCTGCTGGGGGTCAGCGTGGCTGGGACCCCCTGTGCTCCCTTCCCTCTTTCTGCCAGGAGGGACTGGGGAATCGAGAACTTCATCTCACCCACCTTGCTTCGGAACATGAGAGGGAAGGACATCAAGAAAGCCATCAGCTACCACCTGAAGCGGAACCAGGTGCTGCTGGACCCTCGGCAGAAGGTAGTGTGTGAGCCCCAGGTCACAGTGTCCTCCCCTGCGTGTCACCTGGGGCTGCTGTCTGCCCCCATGCTGTGCCCGCGCTCCCTGATCCCCCTGCGCTGTGGTGCCACGCTCAGTGGGCGTGTGGGATGGCCCACGGGCACCTCTGCTGCCTGGCCGGACCGAGCTGGACGTGTTGGCCACACAGCCAGCCCTGCAGCACAGCTTGTCTCCGTGCTGCAGCTGCCTGCAGCGCCTGTCCCTCAACTGTGTTTCCTCTCTTGCCAACGAAGCACACGCTCACAGCAGTCCAGGTGCGCCTGAGCTACCTGCAGATCCTGGGGGAGCTGAAGATGTACAGTGGGAAGATCTTCAATGCCACCATGATGGTATGAGCTGTTTGTTTCTGTAATTGCTTTGTGCACGCAGTCCTCCTGGCCACACTGCTTCTCCCTGTCCCGGGATATCCTGGTAGATGTTGGTAAGGGGCTGTGCTGGAGAAACTCAGCATAATTCCACTGAAGTGTCCACAGCGCAGACCAGCCTACAGAACAGTTATGCATGTGTTTTCTAATTGGAAGCTGTGACTCTTGCTCTTCAGATAAACCCTGTCTATCATTTGTGTGGTATAAAGTACTTGAGAAATCTGGGCAGGCTCCAAACTCTTGAAAAAATACTGGAAACCCTTAAAGCTCACTGTAAAAAAGACCTCTTCCATTTTTACAAGAGGTTTATTGGGTTGTTGATTTTCCTGCCTGTCCCCAGCTGGGTTCTGTGCTGAGCTGTGTCACACAGGGAGCAGAGCAATGCTGGTGGGCCTGTACCTGAGCAAGACCTCACCCATGGGTCACAGTAATGCCAAACTTTATACCTACATGCACATTGAACAATTTCTGCCAGATTATATGTGCGTTAACTCATTTTCCCTTAAGTCTCTCACCCTAACAAAAAGCACTGACACATCTTCCAAGCCCAGAAATGTCTTTGAGAAGTTTCTACCCTGCAGCTGCAGCAGGTCCCACTGGCTCCATGTGGGGACAGCCTGGGCTGCCAGGTGACACTGCTGACAGTGACCACCTGCTGCCAACCACAGCCCTGGGTCTGCCAGGTGGCTGCTACATCCCTGGGGCCATAGGAAGCTGCTGGTCCCTGTGCAGGGGAAGAGAGCAGGGAGCGGGCTGCTGTGGCAGCTCAGCAGCAAGGAGAGTCAGTGCTGGGATCCCCCAGGAGCTCGGGGGGCCCTGCCCAGGCTGCATCAGAGGTTTAACCTGTGCCTATCCTGCAGCTGCAGGACAGGGAGTCGTACGTGGCACTGCTGGTGGGCGCCAGGCATGGCGTCAGCCAGATCATCAACAGCAAGCTCAACATCGTCACTAGCCTGGCCGAGTTCCCCAGCATCAGCAGGGTGGAGCTCAGCGAGGAGTCCGAGCGAGTGAGCACTGTCAAGATCTACCTGCAGGACCTGAAGGTGAGCACCAGTGTGGGGACAGAGTCACAGGGGAGTCACCTGCACCGTCACCTCTTCTCAAAGGCTGGGGTTGTCACCAGGATAAAAGGCTTGGGAGGGAAACAGACTTGGGAGGGAAAGCTCGTAGAAAGAACCAAAAAAATTACTGGGGAGAAGTGATTCTTCCTGCTGGGGAGAAGTGATTCTTCCTCCATCAGTGAGATGCAGCAAAGGCACAAAAGGTGAAAAAAAGAAATTACTCTTCTTTGTCTGTGCCTCCTGCAAATCAGACTGAGGGAAATATGAGACAGAGGGGGTGCCTTGTCCTCGTGCAGCCTGTTCCTGCTACAGTACAAACAATATTTGTTTCTTCTAATCTTTTTTTTACTCTTTTCTCCCACTCACCCCGAAAAATAAAACAAACCAAAAAAAAAAAAAAAAAGGTGCTTACTCTGCTGCTGGAGTCAAACAGCGCAAAGGACCTCGTCTGCCTCATCGCTGGTTACTACAGACTCTTTGTGAATGCCAACACCTCCATATTCACCTGGGGAGAGAAAAAACAGCAACTGCACCGTGTCTCAGCAGAGGAAGGTGTAAAAAACAGCCTTTTTTTGACACAGGATGGGGAGGAAGTGGGTGGAGGACCCAGCTCCTGGAAGCAGCAGCCCGGGGCTGTGTGGTGGCACCTGCGTCTGATTGAGGCTGGACTTGACGATCTTAGAGGGCTTTTCCAGCACTCATGGCGGCACGACTCTGTGACTGCTACGGGCTTGTGGGGACCGAGGCTTGGGGCGAGGGCTCAGCTGGCAGCTGCCCTGCAGCTCCGGGGTGCTGCTCTGGGCTGAGAGCACCCCGCAGGTCCATCTGCCCCCTCCCTTGCTGGCTGGTGGGCAGGCGAGGGCTGAGCCCCTGGGGCCCGCGGGGCAGGGTCTGGCTGAGCCCCTCCCCAGCCCAGCATGGGCTGACAGCTTCCTTTAAATCCCAGGCTATGAATCCCGAGCCTGCAGCGACTCCGAAGATTCCTGGGACCTGGATTCCTCCTCGGGGCGTCGCACGGACAGCCCCGCGGTGTGTGGCGGTGCGGAGGGGCAGGCGGAGCCCCGCAGCCCCGGGGCGAGCAGCGCCGAGCCCCGCGCTGGCGGCGGCGACCCGCGGGACACCGGCGGTGACAACGCCACCGACAGCGCATCCGAGGCGTCCGACTCGGCCAACACCGAGAGCCGAGGCTTCAAGACGAGCGGCTCCAGCGACTCCATGGATGCGCTGGAGGAAGATGAGCTGGAAGCGTGCTCTTCCTCCAGGCCGGAGCTGCTCCAGTTCTACGCGCCGACCGTGCGGGAGATGAGCGGCTCCGACAGCAGCTTCGTGCCGCTGTGCGCCGCGGGCAGCCCCGCCGGGGCCGCGGCGGCCGGAGAATATTTCTGCTTCCTGCAGGCGCCGCCGGCCGAGCAGCCGGGGCCCGGGGGCAGCCCCGCGGGGCAGGGCGAGGGCGCGGCCGGGCTGTCCGAGGCGGACACCGAGGGCTACTACAGCCTGTGCTACAGCGCATCCCCCGCGGGCAGCGGCGCGTCTGCCCAGCAAGGGCGCAGCTCGGGCGACAGCGACCTCGTCCTGCGGCCACCCCCGGGCTTCGGGGACTCCAGCTCCGAGGAGGAGTTCTACGATGCTGCGGACAGGCTCAGCCCTCCGGACGCGCGGGCAGGTAAAGCCACACCAGTGCTGCAGGTCCGTGCTGCCTCTGCTGCCGTCGGTTCCCCGGGGGGCTCCCCTTCCAGCTCTTAGGAGCTTCTCCAGGACTTTTGCAGGGCCTTTGACTCCCAGCTCTCTGCAGGCCACTCCTCAGCACCCTAACAGTGACATTGCAGGAGGATTTGTTACCACGTGCAAACACTGGGTGTTGGGAAAAGTCAGTTTTCAGAGGAGTGGCATTCTGGGATCTCTGCTCTCTTCCTCTCAGCTAAGGAGACCCTAAACCTGTAAAACGTTGTTACATGAACCCCCAAGGTCAAAGGCCATGCTCAGGTCAGAGGCTGGTTTCAGAGCTGGGTCAAGGATTCCCAGGGCTGGGCAGCTCACTGATCACTGTATTTTCAAGGAAATGGGAATATTCTTGTTCCTGAAGTAATCATCTCTTTCAGCATTAACAGACCCTCTTAAGAATTTAATTCATGCCATTAGAACAGTTTTGGCTTTTATAGTAATGCACAGTCCCTGTACTGTGTTCAGGCAAAAAAACTGTCACTGTGGAAATTGTTACCGTCCAGATTTCCAGCTGGGAACCTCTGGCCGTGTTTCTATGTGATGATACACCTACAGCTGTGGGCAGTGCTCTTGTATTGCTGCTGCTGCCCCCAGATTTAACTGGGGAATCACAGCCACACCTGCCTTCAGGTGAAGCTGCCCCCTCATCAGTCCTTGTAGCCACACACCCAGGCTCTGCCTTCTTCTTCACATCCAGCTCCACGTAGGTACTTCATCACGAGATATTTCCTTCTGCCTTGGGAGCCAGGCACTGCTGCTGCACTTTTATGCCTGTGATTCCAAGTCCTGTGCCAGGAGCTTTTTGGCCCACTGCGTAGGCATGAGGGCATTCTGCTGCCTGGGATTACTTCCTGATTTCCATGTTTTTCTTGCCATCAGGCTATGATACAGCATCCTGGGAGGACAGAGAGAACTCCTCCTGCATCCCAAAGAGGCTGAGGTGCTACAGCTTGGGGGAGAAGCCATCGACGAGGGAGAGGCAGGGGCAGGAGAAGGAGCTGACCTGCACCAGGAGCCTGAGGAAGAGAAGGTCTTTCCTGAAAACTGATTACACCTCACAGGTCAGTTTCCCTGCAGCTCTCCCAGGCTCTCCACAGCGCTGCTGCTCCTGGCCGCCCACTCAGCCCTCGACAGAGGACACAGGGAAGGACATGGAGGTGGGGATTCCAGCGGGCATCCGGGCCCAGGGGGACACTGCTGGCACAGACCCCTGCTCTGACCTGATGAACACGGAGCCCGACACCACGGAGACAAAGTCAGTGATGGAATGGCTGGCTTCCTCCATTTCGGACGTTCATCATCCTGGTGACCAGTGTGGGGAGGAGGACAGCAGCCTCCAGCCACAGCACCCCCCTTTGCTGTCCCTAGAGCCCCTTCCCCGCGGTCCGAGTGGAGCTGCCCAGGAAAGCTCTCCAGGGGAGACAGATTCGGGGTGTCTGAGCGAGGGGAGCTGTGTGCCCACTGCAGGCTGGCACACCCAGGGGCCACAGGAGGACGGGGGTGACGTGGTGGCCACTCAGCACAAGGCCAGTGTAGTGCCCTCTGCTGTTGTCTGCCCCTCTGAGGAACTCCTGCTGCTGCCACCGGCTCCTGGCCCCGGCACGGCCCCTGCCTGGGAGCTAGCCCAGGACCGGGGGCTGCTCCCTGCGGGGGTGGAGCCTTCCCTGGCTCCCTGTCAGGAGAGCAAAGCCGATGGTCAGTGCCGTGCCAGCAGCAGCTGCAGGGGGGCCGTGTCCCGGGCCAAGAGCCGACAGGTGGTGAGTGGGGAGACCCTGTGGAAGGTGCACGAGGGGCACGCGGGGTTCCCAGAGGCAGCCCAGCTCCTGGCAGATTGCAGCAGCGCCTCGGGAGTTCTCACTCGCCTCTCCTGGCTCTCGTTCGGGCTGAGGACAGACCCTGTGCCACACAGCCTGCAGGACAGGGTGGATGACCCACTTGAGCCCTTGGCCTGTCTGACGACCAGCGGGTGCATGGGGGCCAATGCTGGTGGCAGGAAGGTGCCAACATCCCCTGCTGGAGCAGGCTCTGGCAAGGAGCTGGTGAGCAGCTCGGGGCTGGGTGCAGGGCAGCCAGGAGGCGCAGGAGATGTGGCTCAGCAGGAGCCACAGCCTGCACAGGCTTCTCTTCCCAGAGAGCAGGAGGCAGGGCTGGGGAAGGACTCCTGCCTGGCCCCATCTGCAGGGCTCTCCATCTCCTCGGTCCCAGTTCCCTTGGGGAAAGGAGCCGGGGACCACGGGGCTGCAAAGCACTCGTTCCTCTGTTTTAAGCCCGAGGAGGGTGAGCAGACCCCTCTGCGCCCCGTCCCAGCCGGGCCCTCCCCAGCACCACGTGAGCTGGACAGCTGTGGCTGCCACCTGCCCTACATCAGCTGCTTCCCCCAGCCCCACAACCAGGGCGAGCGTGAAACCAGCCCCCCCCAGTTTCCGGGGCCCCTCACCACCCCACCATCCAGCAGCTGCAGCCTCCCCAAGACCCCTGGGAGTGGCTTCCCAGTCTCCATTGCTGGGGACACGGCAGGGCAGGACCCCCACATCCGAGTGCTCGGGCAGCTGAAGGACGAGGCCTGGGTGAGCCCTGCGGATTTCTCCCGCTTCCTGGCCTACACCGTGGAGCTCCAGGAGGTTGTAGGGAAGCTCTGTGGAAACCAGGCGACCCACCTGCACGACCAATGTGCAGAGCAGGGTGTGGAGAGCAAGGGTGCCCTGGGCTGGGCTTCCCAGGACCTGCTGTCCAGCTGCCAGGCACTCCTGAGCACGGAGCAGCCTCTCTCAGAGGTGCAGTGTGCTCTGAGAGCAACGTTCGACCGCCTGGTTCAGCTGGCAGTGACCTGCTTCCAGGTGACACACTGCCGGCGGTGCAGGCAGCGGCAGCGGGAGCTGGGGGCTGCGCTGGGGGATGTGGTGGGCACCTACCAGCAGCTGGTGCAGGCTCTGCACCAGCAGCTCCACGGGCAGGTCTGCCCTGAGCTGGGCACCAAGCTCCTCGCCCGACAGCACACGGCCCTAGCAGCTGCCATCTTCTGTCTCCTGCAGCAGTTCAGGGCGTCCCCGTGGCTGTGACGGGCAGGGTGGGGGCACACGAGGGCACTGAGGGAGACAGAGCCCAGGTGTGTGCCCTCTGTCCCCCTCAGGCTCTCCCCCAGGGGATGTTTAGCCCAGGATGGCCACGGCAGGATGGGCCATGTTGGCAGCCATGCCCCAGGTGCTCTTGGAGCACGTCGGTGCGCATCCTGCCCAGGGCTCGTCCCCTGCCTCCCACCGTGGTCAGTCTCACGGTGTTCTCTCAGCTGCCTTTGCCACCCATGGGGAAGAGTGTGAGCCCTTCAGCCTGCCTTTCGCTCACCCTGCTCTCCAGGCAGGCTCTGGACTAAAGGCACATCAAACCCCACCCTGGCCGAATGTGAAGGACCCCAGGTGGCTTTCTCCACCTTGTGGCCGAGGGAACACAGTGATGCCACGTTCAGCTGCTTTTCCTCAGCCGGAGAGCAGCTCACGGCCGTGTTTGCCGGGGGAAGGGCGAGCCCCGACACCGTAACGCTGCGGCCAGAGCTGTGCAGGGACCGTGCCGGGCTCCCCCGGCCAGCCCAGCCCTGTGCCCCTCCCGGCAGGTGCCGCTCACCCCGGCCAGGTGCGAGCCCGAGTGGTCCGGCCGTGCGAGGCAGCACCGCAGCGCCCTTGGAGGGAGGGCAGAGCCAGTCCCTCACCGCTGAGGTCCAGCCTGGGGATATTGGGGGGTGGCTGCCTATCCCCACGGAGCTCTGGGGGTCTGCTCTGGGCAGCTGAGGGCACGGGTGGGCTCGAGTGATGGCACCACCTCTCCCCAGGCACCGTGGGGACAAGGGCTGTGCCCTGGCTCTGGGACACTGAAGGGGATCATCTGCACATCCAGCTTGCCAAGAGCCCCCAGGGCACAGCAGCAGGCACTGCCCAACACCACAGGGCTCGGAGCCCCTGTCGTGGCTTAACCTCAGGTTAACCCCTGGCTTGGGTTAAACCACAACAGCTGGGTTAAACCCCCACCTGCTCCTGCACACCCCGTCACACGCACTCGGACACAGCGCCAGGGCTGGGAAAGGGTTCTCTGTGAGAGAGGAATGAAAACATAACCAGACTTACCTCAGATGACCTTCGGGTCCTGCTGCCACTGGCCATGAGGTTTTAGGGCTCTTTTGGCAGCAGTGGCTGAGGTAATGTATCGGCTCAGCTGCACCAAACGCCTTTCCTGCTTGGCTGTGGCTCTGGCACTGCTCTGTGCAGGGCACTGCCAAGCCCAGGTACCTCCCAGCAGGGACACGGGGGTCAGGGACCTGTGTCTGTCAGGTGTGACCAGGTACCACTCCTCAGTAACTGTGGGGACACAATGGGGATCTAAACCTTTTATTTTATATTAGATGCATACAACTAGCCAAAGGCTTCAGCAACTCACCGAGCCTTCAGTGGGTTTATGCTGTTGGGACATAGTGCCCTTGGGAGCTGCTCCCCATCCCGCATTCTCCTGCAGGAGCAGCACTGTCCCGTCCCGTGGTAGGGTGCTTCCCTTGCCCATAAGCTTTGCAATCCTAACTTCACCTTACTCTGTTTCAATAAAATGAAGAAAACACCTTAAAGCTCTCCTCCCCACCTCAGAACAAGTGTAGGTGCAGGAGTCACAAACAAACAGCTGCAAAGAGGCAAAACTGAATTCCTGTCAGTTTTCACTCGATCCCCGGCTCTGCCAGGCTTTTCTTTCCTGCTCAGGGGCATGGCGATGTCCAGCACCGCATTCCTGAGGTAGAAGGTGTTGCTCCAACGAGCTCTTCACACTGCTGGGAACAGCTGTCTCCTGTGCACAGTCACGCTGGTGCTTCCTGCCTGTGCAGCTCCTCACCACGCAATAAAGAGTTTCCTCGGGCCGCAGTGGCGCGCTGGGCTGTTTCCACCTGTTCCGCCGTGTCCGGTAGCACGTAGCCTTTTCCAGAAGAAACTCCAGCCCTCAGAGCTGCTGGCCAGCTCCGCGTCTCGTAGTAGGTGGACAGGATGTCAAAGACTGTCGGAGCAGAGAGGTGTTGAGTCACACACCTGTGCTGTGACAACCGTGCCAGCAGCTGCACGCACCTATGAACACGAGGGAGGTGATGACGCCTGACCCAGAGAAGGTCCCCCACCTAACACCTGATGAGCTGCTGCTTGAGGCAGCTCACCTGGGGCAGACAGATATTCTGGAGTGGACTTTAAGGAGCTCTGGGCAAAGCAGTGGCTGTGTCAGCTAAAGGCAGGTGTCCCCGTTACTGCACTGGCTGACATGTGCCACCTGCCAGTGTCCCCCTGTAGTGAGCCACACCTGCTGTGCTCCTGCTATCGCTCCCAGGCAGGCAGAGCCCACCCCCTGGGCACACAGAGCCCCCAGCCACTTCCTCTGCCTTGTGTCCATGGAGGGGCAACACAATCCTCACGTCAGGGGTAAAAACTTTGAGGAGCTGGCCTGGGTCATGAGCCCCTCTGCAGTCACCAACGGAGAGCGTTCACCTTGCAGAGATGAAGGAGCACGAGCACATCCTCTGCTGTGACCAGGTGTGCCAGCCCACAGGGGTACAGGACACCAACACCCCTCCCTGCCATTGTCAGACTTGGCTGAGGTGGCACAGGCCTCACAAGTCCCATCCCTCGGTGGCCTATCACCAGAGCATCTCCCAGCACCCCTCCACCCGAGGGTCCCCTGCCTCGAGCGCAGCTCCCCGGGGAGCAGGGGACCCCAGCCAGCCTTTGGACTGCACCAGACCCTCACCCTGGTTGATGGCCAGCGTCTCGGAGTGGTAGTTCCTGGAGTTGGGGGCTCTCACCATGAACTCGCGGATGGGGAGCCGGGCTGTCTGCAGGCACTGCTCCCGTGCCCTCCGCAGGGTCAGCTGCTGCAGGGACACACACGAGACCTGCCCCGGGGCTCGTGGCACCCGCACTGCGGCGGCCCCTCCCAGCTCACTGCCGGGTCCGGGCAGAATTTGAGGAAAAAGGGATGGTGGAGGCAGCCACAGCAGTGGGATTGTCTGCTCGTGGGGCAGGCACCACGCACCTTGTGAATGCTCTCATCCACCAGCCCTCCCAGCACGTACACCTTGCTCGGATCGATGTCTTCAAGGACTAGAAAGAGGACATGCTCTGGCTCACCACCACGCAGCGGGACAGTGCTCTCCCAGCACACCCCCCTCCCAAGGACAGCACTGGGCAGAGCCTCCTCACCCTGGGGGCGGCACACAGGTCCCACCAGCACTGATTTAGCACCAGATCTGAGCACACAGTATGTCTCATGCAATGTGAGACAGCCCATGCGAGGAACATCTTGCCTGAAGCCCGGAAAGGCCTCAAAAAGACATGTCTAAAAGTCAGCCTTTTGCTTTGGTTCTCCCTTTCCTGAAGCATGTGAAATACTTACCATTCTCAGAGTCAGGAGTGAGATAAACAATGGCCTCCAAAGGAAACAGGTCCAGGTAACTCTCTGGAGTTGTATCCATCTCGAAAACACAAGGCAGAGTGAAGCAGCTCGTTAGCCTAAGGTACATCTGCCAGAGCAAAGTCCCCTCCCAGACACAGAGATATCCCGGGACTGACACTGCTGCTTTGGACACACAAACTGCTAAAGGCCTTGCAGATCCTACAGATCTCCAGTGACCTGAGGCTTTCCTTTTTCACTTGCACAATGTTTCTGTTCTAGGCAGTGATAACACACCTAAAAACTCCACTAAATTCTCCCCTCATCAAAAGTTCTCCAGGTGCTCTGAGAAAGGGAGAGCAGCAACAGCTGACTAGTTCTACATAACGTGCAGAGCACAGGGCTGGGCTCTCCCCGATCCCGCGGCCAGACCCTCACCAGGTACCCAGCGAAGCCGTCGTTCATGCGGAAGCACTGCTCGTAGATCGGTGTCCCCGCCGCGAACTCCGTCAGGCACAGCCAGAAGGGCCGAGCGGCGCGGCGGTTCGCCCCGTAGAGCCTCCGGATCTGGGAGGCCAGGCGGCCACTCTCCTTGGGGACAGAGCGGCACGGTGACCCCGAGCCCGGGGCTGGCGGTCCCGCCGAGCTCGATCACACGCCAGCAGGAGGCCGAATGCGGCTTCTGCCGAACTCCCGGTGCCCGCCCGCAGCAGGGACAGGCACACGCGGAGCGCAGCCTGTCCGGGACCCCCAGCAGCCCCCAGACCCCGAGCAGCCCCCTGGACCCCCGAGCAGCCCCCGGGACCCCCGCACCTTCTCGGACATGCTGCCGCCCACGCCGAGGTCCACGCACAGCCGCGGCCCCGCCGCCCGCGCCTCCAGCAGCCGCTCCGTGGCCAGGGCAGCCGGGACCCTCCCGCGGCGGAGGGACGGCGGCCCGGGCCCGCCGGGGCCGCTGCCGAGCGCCGGTCTCGGGCCGTCCCCATCCGCCGCTGCCCGCCGTGCCCGGCGGCGCTGCCGCTCCTGCCGCCGCTTCCCGCGCCGGGCGGCGAGAACCCGCTGCCAGCGCCGCCGCTTCCGCAGCGCGTTCCTCTGAGGAGGGAAGCGGGCACGGCGCTCAGCGGGGCCGGGGCCGTCCCGCCGCACGCACCGAGAGTGGCCCCGGCCCCGGCCCCGGCCCCGGCCCCGGCCCCGCCGCACGCACCGAGAGTGGCCCCGGCCCCGGCCCCGGCCCCGGCCCCGCCGCACGCACCGAGCGTGGCCCCGCCGCCCCAGCCCCAAGCACAGCCCCGCCGCCCCGGCCCCGGGACCGGCCCCGAGCCCGGCCCCGCCGCACGCACCGAGCCCGGTCCCGCCTCGCCGCCCGCCCGCCCCGCGCTGGGATCGCCCGCGGCCGAGGGCTCGATCCGCAGCAGCCGCAGCGCCTCGGCCACCACCGCCGCCTCCGCCTCGCTCGCCGCCGCCGGCTCCGTTCTCGCCGCCGCCCCGGCCTCCATCGCGCCGCCGGCGCGGAAGGGGCGGGCCCGGGGCGGGTCCGCCCGTCCCCCCGCGCTGCGGCACCGCCCCGGCGAGAAGACCGAGTCCCCGCGGAACCCGCTGCCCCCGGTGCCCGTTCTCCCGACGAGCAGGTCGGCTCCGGCGCCGCTCCGTGACGGCGCTCTCCGTTTCCCTGTGTGTCGCCGTGCGGAGCCAGCAGTTAACACAGCAGATGCCACAGGCCTGGTCAGACGGGAACAACTTCCCAGGGATGCTCCTCCACCGTGCACCCCTTGTTTTGCATATTCTAATTATTTTATCATTATTCTTCCTTTTCTGCCCCATTATACTGTGTCTATGCAGACAGGCATAAGCAGATGGAATTTGGATAACTATTGGAATTTGAATAGCCAATGAACCCCAAACAACTACTTCTGATTTGGAAAAAGCGGGCAAATTGCATGACCAGCAGAACCTTCTGGCTGGAATTGCAGGAAGCCAGCTGACTGCTGCCTGGCCAGGTGATGAGCAGCAGCCCCCCAGACAGCTCTGGTGGCCTGGAAATCTGCATCCCTCAGAGGCACTCTGTGGGGTCACGCTCAGCATGTGAAACGGGGGAACGTAAAGGGAGGGGATACAAAGCAAAGCTGACCCAGCTGGCACCAGCTGTCCTAGTTGTGGCCCCCCGGCCTGCTTGCTGTCAGTGCAGGAGATAAAAGCCCCTGGCAGGGTCAGCAGTGGCCAGCAGCAGCCACAACCTCCACATCTGACCAGCATCGTCCTCACCCTGAGCGCAGAGCGTGGCACCGCCCGTCGGGGAGCAGTGCGCCAGCCCCAGCGCAAACCTGGCTGTCCAGACAGGTCCAGCACACACCTGAGGCAGGCAGCGCTTCCTGGGAACCCTTTCCAGCCCACAGGACGGGAAGTCACACCAATCCTGTGCTGGGTCTGCAGGACAGGGGCTCCATGAGGCCGGGGGTTGTGTCCCACCCAGGGGGTTAGCTGTCAGACCAACTCGTATTTGTTTCCGAGCAGAGAATCTGTGTTTGCCGGAGGCGCCCGCAGGAGTACATCTCACATTGCCCAGACCTGCTCTGCTGAGACGCTCCAAGCCCAGAGCGTTAGTGCCACCCTCTCTCTGCAGGGTGCTGCTGCAGCTCGGGACGTGTTTGTCCACTGTCCTAGGGTGACGTTACGGTGCTTGTATCCCCAGCCGTGTGTTCTGTTTGTGCTTGATGTTAAGTTTTGTGCCTTTAGGACTGGCTCCAAAAAGTGAAGGACTGTTTTATCTTGTTATCAGCTGGCTCACCTCTCCCCACGGTCTGTATCTAGGAGAGAGGATAGGGCTTGCTGGCTTGCTTGCTTTCGTTTCACTCTTGCTCCTGCTTTTTGCTTTTGCCCTTGCTTTTGCTTTTGCTTATTAGTTAGTTTAGCTAGGCGGTCCAATTTTTCCCCTGGACTGTTTTTTTTCCTTTCCCTTTCCCGAATACCATTCGAACCTGCTCTGGACTGGGACCTGGAAACACCGAGAAACACCGAGAGCCAGCATTTTGTGACCTGCAGCAGCCATCCCCAGCGCTGGAGACCGAGAACTGAGCGACCACTCCCAGGAGAGACTTTCTGAATTTGTCATCTCTTCAGAGAGGTGAAAGAGTTTTGTCATCTGGTGTTGCTCATTTTTTGTGCTGGGGAGTGCTTTGCCTGTTGAATAAACAGGTTTTTTTCCACTTCTCTCCGAGGAAATTCTTCCCGAACCAGGTGGGAGAGGGGCCGTGGAGGTTTGCTTTCTGGGGGCTCCTTCCGGAGGTTTTCTCCCCAGTTTACCCTAAACCAGGACATCCACGGACAATCCGGGGTTCCAAGCGTGTCCCACCACCCCCTGAACACGCTTTGCCCCTGCAGTCCCACATGCTGCCCTGGCCCCTCCGTGCCATCTCTCCACTCCCTGAGACTGGGGCAGGTCTCTCTGTGGTGACCAGGGTCTCTCTGTGGACCCCACATGTCCCAGCAGGTCCCCAGCAATGAGGCAGAGCCAAGATGGAGCTGGCAGTTTTGAGGCAAAAGTGGTCAGTAGTAGACGGGTAGTTTGAAAAACGCCAATCACTTGGTTTTTAAAATTTTAAAAGTTTAATAATAATAAAATGGTTATAGAACTAGGAATAGAATTAGAGTAATAAAATTTAGAGTTTGGACAATTACAAGACAATAAAAAGCAAAGAATTACGGACATCCGGATGCTCTCGGGCACTTAAGCCCCGACAAGCACATTTTGTAAACAAAGGGATCACCCTTGAAAACCATACACTGTTGCATATTCATACATACTGCATGGTTATGCATACATTCTATTTAAAATAAGAAACTCTGTCTGGAATATGTCAACTCCTTCTCCTAATCCCCACGGCGTCTTCAGGTCTGAGCAAGGCCTGAAGAAATTACCTTCTTCTGATAAGAGAACCATCAATTCCTCTCCTCTGGAAGATTTAGGTGTTTTGGGAGTGTTCTCTCAAAGCGAGTATCTCATTCCTTAAAAAAAAACCCCACATACAGAGTTTCTATTTTAACTACAAAACAACATTTACCATACTATCAAAATGTTGATACAGCACTTCTAATCAATATGACATAATACATACAGTATTCAATTTAATATTTGCAAAAAGCCAATCATAAAATATGCATTTTTCACAGAAGATAAAATTTTGGGATAAGACCTGGGGTAACGTGCAAGGGACGAGAGTATTTTGGAGGAAGCTCAGTTCATCTGTAGGGGACAGAAGGAACATTTTGGGGATAAGACAGAGGTCACAGTGTCACTCCCAGCACGAAACAGACCCCAGAGTGTGGGAAATGGATTTGAAGAGAGCTCTCAGGGCCTGGCAGAAGGCCCCCACAGTGTGCATCCCCATGCAAACCTCGAGACAAGAAATGCTGACTTAGAAATGCCCAGGAACAGGACAGATACTGCTGAGAGAGAAATGGAGCCACAAACAAGTTTCCAAAGGTGGACTTACAGACAAGACTGGATTCTTTGGAGAGACAGAGCTATGAAAGGTGCACTGTAGTGGGACCCACGAGGGGTAATTTTAGATGATTGGCCTTAAGGCACATACAGCATGGTGTGGCTAGAGCTGATAGGCCAGGAAACACTTAGAGTGTTTTGTAATTAGGAAACAGCAACTTCTGATTGTGATGGCATGGATTATAACGTCTGTATTGTCTCACCCTTCTCATGAGACTGAAAACGGAACAAAAGTTTTTGAAACGCCTCTCAGCTGCCCCATCCCTGGGTCAGAAAAAGGTATTGTCTGACACCAGAGGAGGGGCTCGTCCTGCCACGGGGCTCGAGGCCTGGGACACAGATCCCATCCTCAGTGGCACCTGTTGCAGCAGGGCAGCAGACCAGGGAAGCCTCTCCAGACTCCTCTTTGCCCATCAGGTTGTAGTAGCAGCTTCCACACTCTCAGGACACGCTTTTAAAAAAATATATTGACCTTTAATGTGTTCATAAAAATATGATGTCAGCACATTTATAAAAACTTCAGGAGAAATATTCACAGTCCACTAAAGGAGTGGCTTTTATGGGGAGGAGGGACCCTGACCTTCCCTGGGTAGTTCTGGAAAAATCCTGCTGCTAATTAGGATTTAGGAGGGCAAAGGGTGCTGGGTGTGGGGCCAGAGGGGCTGTGCCTAATAGTAAAAGAGTTTTAAAATCATGGGGATTTGGGGAGTTAGAAGGAAAGTTAGGCTTGGTAGGCCCTGGGAAAGTACAGGCCTTGTGCTTGCTAGAGCTGCACCTGTGTGACCAGTATGTGATAAATGATGGAATTGTTAGATGTGATGATTGTTTGGTAGTTAAATATAATTACTGTTTAATCGTAAGAATAATCATGGGAAACTGTGGTCAGGGGGTTGAGAGCGATCACGATAAATTAATGCTTGAATAAAGTGAATGTATACAATAGAACAATGTAAGTTTAATAATTAATATGTAAGTTACATAAAGATAGACTATAAAATACGTTCAGCTCCAGAGCCACGTGGGAGTCAGATTTGGGTCTGCACCCCCGATTCCCAGAGCTCTGCAATAAAAGCACCTGCACGGAATCATATCCCATGAAGATGTGTGCTCCTGAACGCTGACATCCCCAGCGCGGGTCGTTCCCCTGCACAGCTCGCACGGCACACCCAGGTGAGGCATCTGGGGCTCAGCCCGGCTTTTTGTCCTCGGTGCACCGGGCGGGAGCGGTCACACGCGGTACGAACAGCAGCGCTGCCTGGCTGTAACTCACACCGCCTCCTGCCAGCTCCTACTCAAGCCCCGACACAGCCGTGTCTCCGTTCTCACGCCGAGCAGCCCGCGGCACGGCTGCTCTGCGCGGCTTCTCACCGCCCGGCCCGGCCCGGTCCCAGCCCCGGCCCCGGCCCCGGCCCTGCCCTGGCCGGTCTCAGCCCGGCCAGGCTCTGAGGACGGCGGTCCCTCCTCCGGCAAACAGCAGCGCAGGCAGCAGCGCTCGGGGGCAGCCCGGCCGGGGCGTACAGGTGTCAATGGCGGTGCCGGTGCCGGTGTCACTGTCAATGGCGGTGCCGGTGCCGGTGTCACTGTCAATGGCGGTGCCGGTGCCGATGCCGCTGTCACTGTCAATAGCGGTGCCGATGCCGGTGCCGGTGCCGATGCCGGTGTCACTGTCAATGGCGGTGCCGGTGCCGGTGCCGCTGTCACTGTCAATAGCGGTGCCGATGCCGGTGTCACTGTCAATGGCGATGCCGATGCCGGTACCGCTGTCAATAGCGGTGCCGGTGCCGATGCCGGTGCCGGTGTCACTGTCAATAGCGGTGCCGGTGCCGATGCCGGTGCCGGTGTCACTGTCAATAGCGGTGCCGGTGCCGACGCCGGTGCCACTGTCAATGGCGATGCCAGTGCCGATGCCGGTGTCACTCTCAATGGCGGTGCCGGTGCCGGTGTCACTGTCAATGCCGGTGCCGGTGCCGGTGTCACTGTCAATGGCGGTGCCGATGCCGGTACCGCTGTCAATAGCGGTGCCGGTGCCGATGGCGGTGTCACTGTCAATGCCGGTGCCGGTGCCGGTGTCACTGTCAATGCCGGTGCCGGTGCCGGTGTCACTGTCAATGGCGGTGCCGATGCCGGTACCGGTGTCACTGTCAATGCCGGTGCCGATGGCGGTGTCACTGTCAATGCCGGTGCCGGTGCCGGTGTCACTGTCAATGCCGGTGCCGGTGTCAATGGCGATGCCGATGCCGGTACCGGTGCCACTGTCAATGGCGGTGCCGGTGCCGGTGTCACTGTCAATGCCGGTGCCGATGTCACTGTCAATGCCGGTGCCGATGCCGGTACCGGTGTCACTGTCAATGCCGGTGCCGGTGCCGGTGTCACTCTCAATGCCGGTGCCGGTGCCGGTCCGGACGAGCGAACGGCGCCGGGGCCGGGCCCTGAGGCACCGGCGTCACGTGTGGCGGCGAGCACGTGACAGTGTGGGCGGGGCCTGGGGCGGGCCGCGCAGACGCAGTGGCGCTCCGGCGGCGGCAGGGGCGGGCGGGGGCGGGGCCGCGCAGGCGCAGTGCCGCGGGGCGGCCGACAGGGGGCGGACGCGGGCCGGCGCTGCCGCCGCCATGAGCAGGGGCCCGGGGCCGGAGCCGGAGCCGGGGCCGCGGCCGCAGCCGCAGCCCCTCCGCCACGGCGACCCCGCCGACCCGGGGCCCGGCGCCCCCGGCGGGCTCTTCGCGTGGCTGCGCGGGCGCTGCCTGGGCCGCGGGGCCGCCGTGGACCCGGCGCGGGACACGTTCGGCGCCATGACCGGGCTGTACGGCGCTATCCAGCCCGCGGACTCCGTGTCCCTCAGCACCCGCACGCACGGCGCCGTCTTCAACCTCGAGTACTCGCCCGACGGGTAGGTGTGCCGGGCTCCCCGCCCCGGTGTGCCCGGGCTGCCGGGGCGCAGGGCCCGTCCTGGCGGCCGGGTGTCACCGCTCCCGCACCGGCAGCACCCCGGGCTCCGCTTTCAGCACCTGCCGCGAGGTGTCCTGCTGTGCTGCTCCCACCTCACCTGCGTGCAGCAGGGACTCTCCCTGCCCGGGAGGACGGCACCGGCGGGGACGGTCCTGCTGACAGTGCCCGGCTCCGGCTGCTGCCGGGGCTGATAGATCTGTACTTTGCAAGGTTTTCGTGAAAAAAGCCCCACTGATTCGCAAAAGGGCAAATGGATATTGCAGATAAGCCTTTGACTCAGCGTTACCTTTCCTGTCTCAAGCCCTGGAAGGTGTGGGCAGAGGGCTCGGGTGGCACGGGGAATCTGTGGCACGCCAGGCAGCTGCTGGAGGGCAAAACCCAGCACAAACGCGGAGTTTTCTGTTCTGCCCCCTGCAGCTCCGTGCTGACCGTGGCCTGTGAACAGACTGAAGTCCTGCTCTTTGACCCAATATCTTCAAAGCACATCAAGACTCTCTCTGAAGCTCACGAAGACTGTGTAAATAACATCAGGTGGGTCAGGAGGGACCTTTTGACACAACTCAGCCTGTAGCTAGGCTTTGTAGTTTAAATCTCACTCCGCCACTGTCTTGGGATCCAGCTGGAAATAGCAAGAGCGCGACTCTAAATCCATCACCGTTTTTATAATGTAGTATTCTTCCTTTTAAATTCAGGGGTTTTAAGTTGTTCTGGTTCTGGGAATAGATTTTGAGATGTGAATTTAGGGTATCTTCTAGCAATATTGCAGCTGCTCTTCACTCAGGTTCTCAAAGCAAAAAAGCCCACTCCAAAACCCCAAAACAACAACCAACTACAAAGCAACAAAAAACTTCAAACAAGAGCTAAACCCAAACAAAAAAACCCCAAGAAAACTGCAGAAAATTCTGAGAGTTTTCACTCAGAAGAGCCAAATATGATGTGGGGTGCCATGTCCCTCAGATAAGTTGATGTTTTTCACAAGCTGGTTGTGCTTTTTACAAAAGTCCGGTGTTTTACATCAGCTGGACGTCTGTCAGGAAAGCTGGACTAAAATGTGTGCCTTGTTCAGGTTAACGAGCAGGGTTTCAGTCACTGCAGCACTGCACAAGATCCTTGTGGTCAGCACCAAAGCTGCTTACTATTTACCTGAGTTTGGGAGTTTGGTAGTTGGTTGTTGTTGCCTGTTCTGTGTGGTGTAGCTCTGGGCCTGAAGGATTTGTACTGTGTGTGTTTTGGATGGGTGTCTTGTTCCCTTTACCTCAGGTAGGGCTTTTCTTAGTTGAGTGCCTCCATGGAATGAATTCCTAACATGAACCAATGTGCCCTGTCCTTGTGAAACTGAAGGCATGTCTGAATTCCAGTGGTGCTCCCCTTTGATCGGCACGCTGCAAACCCAGCGATTTCATCCGTTCATTTTCTCACTGAACCAAATAACTTGTGTTGGTGTGTGCTCAAACAGGGCCTCATCTTCACTCGGTGCTTTTGGGAAGCCTGACATTTGCTTCAGTAAGCTCTCGACTCTGTTCGCTCAGCTCATTTCCTATCTGTGCTGCTCCCAGCCCCAGCGAGCTGAGTGCTGTGCAGAGGGGGAGCAGACCGAGTTACCGCGGGGGTCCTGTCTGAGCACGTGCTCCGCTGGCCGTGTGACTCTCGTGTGGCTGGCACGCAGTTCATTAGCACACAAACCCCCTAAAAAACCCAAAGCACACCAAACTCGTGCTGTGCCTGTGCGCTTGCTCGCGTGCTGCTACAGGGGCCCTGCTGGTTCGCACGCCGGCCGTCGTGCCGGCAGCGGAGCTGTGGCGGCACGAGCTGTGCGGTGAGATCAGAGGGGCTGTGTCCGTGGCTGCTCTCTGGGCTCTGTGTGGGCTGGCAGTGCTGCTGCAGCCCGTGCCGGGCCCCCTGAGCGCGTTCCCCCGCGCAGGTTCCTGGATAACCGGCTGTTCGCCACCTGCTCCGACGACACCACCATCGCGCTCTGGGACCTGCGGAAGCTCAACGCCAAAGTGTGCACGCTGCACGGCCACACCAGCTGGGTCAAGAACATCGAGTACGACACCAACACCAGGCTGCTGGTCACCTCGGGCTTCGACGGCAACGTCATCATCTGGGACACCAACAGGTACGGGGTGGGGCAGTACCGGGACAGGTACACCAGGAGAGGTACACCGGGAGAGGTACACCGGGAGAGGTACACCGGCACAGGTACAGCAGGAGAGGTACACCGGGACAGGTACACCGGGACAGGTACACCGGGAGAGGTACACCGGGAGAGGTACACCAGGAGAGATACACCATTACAGGTACACCGGGGCAGGTACACCGGGACAGGTACACCGGGACAGGTACACCAGGAGAGATACACCATTACAGGTACACCGGGACAGGTACACCGGGGCAGGTACAGCAGGAGAGGTACACTGGGAGAGGTACACCGGCACAGGTACACCTGCTCAGGTACACCGGGACAGGTACACCAGGAGAGGTACACCGGCACAGGTACACCAGCACAGGTACACCAGGAGAGGTATACCGGGACAGGTACACCGGGACAGGTATACCAGGACCAGTACAGCGGCACGGGTACACCAGGACAAGTACACCCGCACAGGTGCAGTGGCTCAGGTGCAGCAGCTCAGGTACACCTGCTCAGGTACAGTGGTACAGGTACACCTGCTCAGGTACAGTGGTACAGGTACAGTGGCTCAGGTGCAGCGGCTCAGGTACACCCGCACAGGTACACCAGGCCACATGCACCCACACAGGTACAGTGGCACAGGTGCAACGGGACAGGTACAGCAGGACAGGTACACCAGGACAAGTACACCGGCACAGGTACACCAGGACAGGTACACCAGGACAAGTACACCCGCACAGGTGCAGTGGCTCAGGTGCAGCGGCTCAGGTACAGCAGCTCAGGTACACCTGCACAGGTACAGCAGCACAGGTACACCTGCTCAGGTACCCCAGGCCTCCTGCGCAGGCGGCGCAGCCGGCCTCGCAGCGTGGCGCTGGGGCGGGTTCGTGGCCCTTGCCAAGAGCTCGCGCCGCCTCTGCGGCCGGAGGGGATGGCGCGCAGGGAGCCTGTCGTGCTGCAGTGCCGGGACGTCGTCCTTCCTGCCGACGGAGGTTCTGTCCTCACTGCTGCAGTTGTGGGAAGGTGTGACTTCACCCGGTCCATTAAAAACCAGGATAAAGACAGCGCTTGGAAAAAAGGTTCTGCGGTGACCACAATGAATGATGTGGACCCTTTGTGGGCATGATCAGGGCCTTGAGATGGGGCTGACCACTGCCCGTCCCCTGCTTGTCTTGCTGTCCAGGTGCACAGAGGATGGATGTCCCCACAAGAAGTTTTTTCGCACCCGTTTTCTTATGCGAATGAGGCTGACACCAGACTGTTCCAAAATGCTGATCTCCACCTCCTCTGGTTACCTTCTGATTTTGCACGACCTTGACCTGAACAAGTCCTTAGAGGTTGGCAGCTACCCGATTTTACGAGCCAGGAGGACCACATCGAGCTCAGGTGAATGCTGGTGAGGCGTGGCAGGTCCTGTGCTGTGGGGTGTTCTGTGGGGCGCTCCTGGCCAGCAGCCCCCGTGTGCTGGGCTGCCCGTGGGCTCACCTGTCTGCTGTGTTTGCAGACATAACGTCGTCAGGCTCCTCTGGCCCTCGAGCTGTGGGTTCACCCTGTCACCAGAACAACTCAGGGCCACCCTCGGAGAAAACCTTGTCATGGCCCTCCCAACGAGAAGGTAGGGAAAGATCACTGAACGAAAAGATAAATGGAAAGAAATCCCGGACTTTGATTCACTGTATCCAAAAGAGGCCAGGGTACAAGAGTGAAGCGCTGATTTTTTGTCCTGTGGTTTTTAAAGAGTGGTGTTGCTGAGACTTCTATTAAACCAATAAAATCTCATTGCACACCAAAGCCTGGGGATCTTAATCAGGTTTTATGTCTGAGAAATCTGGTAAAAGTAAAGATCTGTATTTTATGTCAATACATTGCTGTTGCATAGAGGTGCTCCCTTTTCCATGTGTTTTCCTCTGAACAAAGTTTGTGTGAATGATCTTTTAGGGAAAAATCCAGAGAATCAGCATGAATTTGGCAAATGGGTGAATACTTTGTGCATCCCTTGCAATTTCTAAGAAATATAATGTTGATTTTTAGCTACTCATGGTTGTGAGATGCTGAAGCACCATTGCTGAGAGGAGGCTTACCTGGGTGCCAGGGAGTGATTTACCTGGGGGTGAGGGGAAGAAGGGAGAAAAGCTGCAAGCTGAGCAAGTGTCGGGAGGAATTTGGACAGCACATCATACAAGTTTGGGAATCAGCAATTCTTATAAAGACCTCAATCTTTAGATTTTGCTGTGATACTAACAGAAAGCCTAAGTGTGGAAGGCTAATGTAGTTGTCAGTGTGGTGGGTTCAGTGCAGGTCTTGGCACTCAGATTTCATAAAAAGGAGCTGTTTGAAGTGAGGACTGAGCCCGTGGGTGTTGGCTCAGGGTTCCTGTGACCCTCTGAGTTTCCCTGTCCTGATGGTAAGGTCTGTCCTGTGCAGCTGCCACAGGTGTGACCCCATTTCAGCAGCCGGGCTGGTGAGAGAGGTGAAGGTTGTTGTGTGGATTTCACTGACACTCACAGTTAATTCCCGTGCAGGGGGATCACCTAGAAATAGCCTTGAGGTGTTAACACCAGAGGTTCCTGGAGAAAGAGACCGTGGGAACTGCATCACGTCGCTGCAGCTGCACCCCAAGGGCTGGGCCACGCTGCTGCGCTGCTCCAGCAGCACAGATGACCAGGAGGTAACACATTACCTCGTCTTCTTCTTTAAAATATGTGCTTTTGGGTTTGGGGTTTTTTTTTTTTTTAATAATCTTCCTGGTAGAACCTGCTTCAAGCCTTTTCCTTGATGCAGGAAGTCGTAAGACCAGCTAAGACAGTTCGGCTGCAAGCTGCAGATTCTGCTCCTCTAACTTAACCAGCAGTAGAGAATAGTACTGGGGCAATAATAAATGGTTCAGTTACTTTGATTGCTGATGTAAATTGAGGTTCATTTGGTTTTGGTGGGATTTTTTTCTTTTGTCACTGTGTATTTATTTGGGATTTTGTTATTGCTGTTGTTGAAGAAAGTCACCATTTGTAATGGCACCCCTTTACACACGTGTAGAGCACTGAGTGGAAGCTTAGCAGATTGGTTATAAATTCTAAATTTTAATGCTGGTTCTGCAACAATCAAACTGCTATACAGCACAGAACTTTTGTGACATGCAAAATGTTACATTGGGTCAGTCGGTCCTGATGATTGACTGAGTTATAATTTCTCTTAGTCCTGGAGTCTGCTTTACTCTGTTTTATTAATATTCATTGGTGCTTTTTGTGTTTTGGTTATTTCAGAAGGTTGCACGACACAGAGCTAGGAATGCTTGTCTTGGAGCTGAAGTGGAATCAACAAGCTATAAACTTTGTCATTGATTTTTTTTCTTTTACATTTGTTCTGAGATTACATAATGAAATTACAGGGATCCTTAGTGTGTCTCACAAATAACAAACTGGCTGTTGAGCTCTTCATAACCTTCAAAAATCTGTTATCTGCTTGCTTCAAGATTCCATTCCTTTTGAAATCAAAGGCATAAATGCCAGTGAGTTACAGTCAGCTGCATCTGACTTTATAGATTTATTTTAAATATTTACTAAATTAGAGCAGGTGCCTTGCCAAAGGATTAGGTTTTGCTCTCTGCAGATGAAACCTAGATTGGAAAGATTATATCTAGCACCCATTTAATCCGAACAGCAGCTGTGATGCTGGGCAGCTGCTTTGCTTGGGTGGCTCACAGGGAGGGAGGTGCCGAGGCAGTGGCCTGCTCTGGGTGCTCCTTGGGGAGCAGGTCAGCAGGAGCATCGCCCTCCTGTGCCCTCACCTGTTCACACGAGCTGCTGTCACCTGTAGAGGTGCAGGGGGAGGGAATGTGTGTTTGCAGTGCTTTACTTCTCTTTCAGTGTCCCTTTCTCTGCCTCTCCCTTTAGTGGACTTGTGTCTATGAATTCCAGGAAGGAGCCCCGGTGCGCCCCGTGTCCCCGCGCTGCTCCCTGCGCCTGACACACTGCATCGAGGAGGCCAACGTGGGCCGGGGCTACATCAAAGAGCTCTGCTTCAGCCCCGACGGCCGCATGATCTCGTCCCCGCACGGCTTCGGCATCCGCCTGCTGGGCTTCGACACGCACTGCAGCGAGCTGGTGGACTGCCTGCCGCGGGAGGCCAGCCCCCTGCGCGAGATCCGCTCGCTCTACTCCCACAGCGACGTGGTGCTCACCACCAAGTTCTCCCCCACGCACTGTCAGATCGCCTCGGGGTGCCTTAGCGGACGCGTCTCCCTCTACCAGCCAAAGTTCTAGGCACGGCAGCAGCCCCTGTGGATGGACCTTTTGGGTTTCTACTTCAGCTGAGTGGAAGTGTGCTCTCTCCAACACCTCTGAGTCCAGAGGTCACGGCTGCCGTGCTCTCGGGACGTGCCATGGAAGGATTTTTCAGGCCAGCACCGTGCGGATCTTGGTCCTGCATCCGTGAGCCCGGCCCCGCCAGCAGACCTCTGCTCCTGCTGATCCCGTGCCATCGGGCTGCTGTCCTGCTGTGTTTGTACCCTGATACTTGATTGTTTCCTTCAGCGCAACTCCCGTGGGCTGTTTGGAGCAGCACAGGTACCCCGGCAGGGTGCCCAGGTACCTCTGTCGCAGAGGAGCTGGACTGCCTCACCTGTGCTTCCTCTTCTGCCACTGAAGCAACTCTGTGGTGATTAGTAGATACGGACTGCTTGTCTACATAAGCAACATGGTTAGTTACTCTCACCAAAAAAAAAATAGAAAAAGGAATTTTGCTTTTATATCTACGTTAATGTGGTTGTCATTGGCTAGAAAAATAAGTCCCGGTGTGGCTTAGGCTGGCAGGGACCACTGGAGGCCACCCAGGCCCACCCCTGCACGGGCAGGCTCCCCTTGAGCCCACCACTTAGCACTACGGGGGACCCTGGCCCAGAGGATCCCTCTGGGTTTGTGCAGCAGGGCAGCTCTGGCCCTTCCTCTGCCAGGTGTCTGTTGCAGGGGGCCGCCCACATCATCCCACATCTGAATCATGGTGGCTTTTTGTTGATGTTTGGGCGTTTCCCACCTGGCTGTTTTCCCACACACACCTGGCCTGCACTCTAGCTGTGGGAGAAATTCATTTGGATGTGTCCCTAGTATTGCCAGGTGAGCCTTTCTTCACATGTGCTGTCAGTTTGGGAGGGGATTAAAAGCAAACCTGTCAGCAGTGGGATCTACCTGGATCTAACCAGGCTTATCATCAGGTGTGGAACACTGTAGAACTCTCCCTGGTGAGAGGGTCTGGAGGGAAAGCTGTGTGAGGAGCAGCTGAGATCACTTGCTTTGTTCAGCTCGGAAGAGTCTGAGATGAGATCTCATGGTGCTCTTGAACATCCTCCTGTGGGGCAGTGGAGGGGCAGGTACCGATCTCTTCAGAGATCCTGTCCCTGTCCTGCCATGACAGGGACAGGAGCCAGGGCAGGGCTGGGGCTGGGCCAGGGCAGCTCAGGCTGGAGAGCAGGAAAGGCTCTTCCCCAGAGAGTGCTGGCACTGCCCAGGCTTCCCAGGGAATGCCCACGGCCCCGGGGCTGCCAGAGCTCCAGGAGAGCTTGGGCAGCGCTGCAGGGGTGCACAGGGGGATTTGCGGGGGTCTGTGCAGGGCAGGGGTGGCACTGGGTGATCCTGTGGGTCCCTTCCAGCTCAGGGGATTCTGTGATTCTGTGGTCACACCCAGAGTACGAATGGCAGACTTCAGCCCTCGAGTTAATAGAGCTAACCTTGTAAATGCACAGGTATTGTACATCCATATCAGCTGATAGCATTCTCATCACTTACCTGTTCCAAGATGAGGGTTTTTTAGTCTTTCACTGAAGTTTTGCAGACTAGTCACACACTCAGTTCAGCAGGGAACTTTACCTGAAAGGACTGTCACCTGCTGGTGTTCAGGTACACTCTCTGGCTCAGCAGAGCACACTTGTTCAAAGCTGACTCTTACAAAGCCTTTTGCAAAATGTATTTGGGGATAAAGACAACATTTATGGACGTGAGAGAGCTGGAAAGGTAAGCCTGAGGACCTTCCTGTAGCTTTGTATTTATGTAGGTAGTATACCCTGGTGTTGGTGCAGAAATCATTGAAACTTAAGCCTTCTCTGCATTATGAGAGAAGAAAATCCCAAGTTTCCTCTTTTGGAGAATTTATTTGGTAATATGAAGCCTTCGGTTTTGTGTGTTAGGTACTCTGGGGGCAAACACCCCTTCTGCTGGCCTGAGCCTGCACATGGGGCAGGTGGGTCTGCTGGGCTGTGAAAGCACTCAGTGTTTCCCTTGGCTGTGGTTCAACGCCCTGGGAGTGAAGTGTGCAGGGAACTTGGGGACAGGAATGGGATACAGATTTTTATGCAAAGGAAGAGCTACAAGGAGTTTGTATGGGCCAAGCTGTTTGGGGAAAAAAAAACCCAGGTCCTGCCCAGGACTACAGCAGCTTTTCCCCAAGCATTTGCTGTCCCACTGCCAGGCTACTGTTTTCTCACCCTATTTAATGTTTTATTACACATCATGGAAGGGACTGCAGGGACACCTGAGAGAACCTTGGGGTTCTCAAGGGCTTGCACAGTGTTTTGGAGGTGAAGGAGCACCCACAGGACCGAGGTGGTTCTTGGGTGGGTCTGTCTGTCTGTTTCCAAGGCTGTTTTTATTTTTCCTGTCAGAAACTCCTCAGACTGGTGGATCCCTAGTGACTGTAACGCTATGCCTGTGAATATGCACTGAGTGTTACCTTTTTAATTCTACCTCATGATACGCTGTGTTTGACACCAGTATTGTGCTGAGCTTTGGACACTCACCTTGTACAGAGGACCATTACCCCGAAGTGACAGATGTGTGACGGGTGTGTCACCACTCCTTGATAGCACCTGTGGTTGGCTGACAGGCCCTGCCTGGCTTTGGGACCGACAGCTCACCTGGTGGAGGGGTTTGGTCACCTTGATGCTTTTGTAGCGTGTCCAACAGATGCATAAAATGACAGAATCTGTACATGTATGCTGTAGAAATGTTACTTAGTTTTTCTGATGACATTTGTATTAAGTTTGAATTAGAGTAAGTAGGTAGTCTTAGACTTTGGTCATTCGATTGATTACTCCTTTTCAACAAACTTGGAAGTTTTCCATGAAGGCTTTACCATGTTTTACCTGTGAAGTTCACTTCTCAGTGGCTTACAGCTGACATGCCTCACAGTCATGTGGTGGTGCAAGTGTTTTCAGTTCTCTCTCAGTAGCATTACTGAAACAATGAAGTTGTGTTGGTGAGCTTTGGGTTATTTCTAGGTAGTCAAACAAAACAAAAAAAAAATAGTTTATCTTCTAGTTGTGTTTCAAAAGTTGAATGCTCGACCTCGAGAAGTGTATAAAACTGTGAAACAACTGTAAGGGAACATTTCCAAGGGAGATGGACTGTGCTGGCAGAGGGGAGGGGTGGCTCACACCAGGGGAGTCTGTGACCTGGTGTGGCAGCACTGGATTAATTCCGCGGCGTTTCTCCTGGGGCCAAAGCTCAGTGACTGCCGAGCGTGCGGTGTTGTCGATGGTTTCACACCGAGAGCTCCCCGCGGGAGAACGCCCGGCGGCGGAGCCAGGCAGCCACGGAGCCTCGCGGGGAGGTGGCGGCGGCCGCGGGAGCCAGGGCGGTGTCGGGGCCGGTTCTGCTCTGTCCCGGGGCGGTGTCGGGGTCGGGGCCGGTTCTGCTCTGTCCCGGCCCGGGGGTGCCGTGCAGTACCCGGGGTGGCACCGCGCGGGGCTCACGCAGGGACGGCACTGCCGCACCATGGGGATAGAGGAAAAGCACAGCGGTGCCCACACACACACACACGCACACACACACACACACAGACACACACACACACACGATTGTTTGCACTCGTGGAGTCTTGGGGTAAGGACAGCTCAATGCCTACTACCAGAATTAGAATGTAAACGTCAGTTTTTTCGGGCAGATGGGGACGGGTCTTGGTTAATTTAGTGGGGTTTGTTTCTGTTTGTGTTGTGATTTTTATTTGGGTAGCACTAATGTGGAGAAGGTTCTGACATGGTAATACATGGGTCTGTTGCTCTAGGACATAAAAACTCTTTGAAAAAAAAATACACTTGCCAAACGAAAGCTTTCAAAAATGTAGTTTACAAGATTGTAAAAAGTTGGAGAGAAAGGAAGACGTCAACGACCCATCATGTTTTTAACCTGCAGGAAACAGAAACTTCTCATTGGCTGATCTTAGTTAAAGGTGCATTTTCTAAAGCACTAAATATCCTCAGTTAAGTATAAGGTTTTTAATACAGAAACAAATTGTGCATGTAGAGTATTTTGAAATACCTGAGATTTCATAGTAAAAACTGTAGCCTTTTAATACCATATATGAAGTATCAGAACTGCTTTGGAAGTATTGTACTTACAGCCCTACAGTAACTTACTATTTGTGGACAGTTTCTCTTGCTTGCATAATAAACATTTAATAATTCACTGAATTGAAATGTATTTTATTTATGTTAAAATGAGCCATGCTGGCTCTCGCCTGCCCCCTAAAATTAAGAGGAAAAACACTTCCAAGTGCTTATAGATGCTGCCATTCACAAGTGTGTGTGTCACCTTTTACATTAGGTTTTTCTGAAAGTGACATAGGAAGAGTCAAAATTGACTCAACTTCAGACCCAGGGCTCCACTATTTCATTTTTGCTGGGGTGGTTGGGCACTGACCAGCTCCGAGCTTGTGCCAAACTGTCACCCTCGACACTTTGGTTTCCCTGACATGACAGGAGCATATAACATCTTCCACAGAGAAACAGGATGCAGATTTTTTTTTATTCCATCAAGGAGAGATTACAAAAAAAAAAAGGTACACCAATAAAAATCAGATTCTGCCAGTAACAAACATCCAGTAAACATTTTATTTAGATGGATATAATCACCACTGGGATACAGGAACTCGTGCTTGTGCCCACCCACTTCTGTCTCTGAAGCTCAGGACTGTATGATTAGAACACACTGATTAGGATCAATTTCGGAAGACAGTTTTAGCAAATGGAAAACTCAAATTCAGAAAAGCAATAGCCCCTCCAAGACTTAAGAAAAGACTAAATTCAAAGCAGTTTCTGAAAGCTTTGCTGCTCCCCATCATCCACAGTGTTTTGGTTTATATGTGAATGTATAGTTTAATTAAAGAGGAAGCCCTCAGGGAGATTCAAACACTTTTTGTTGGGACCCTCATCTAGCTCAGGGTTGTGCTCGCTCTTCTGTGCCTGTATCTAAAGCCTCAAGTCTTCTCTCTCTCACCTCCCTTGTCTGTGAGACACAGGTTTTTGTCAGTCCTTTTAAATGCCTGCCTACAGAAGACCTGACACTCATGTCCAAGCACTCCACCGTTCCTGCCTCCCTGCTTCCAAGGTCATCTTTGGCTTCTCATCTCCACTATACCTACAGACCTCCACTGAAGCAGGTAACCCAGGACTCTCACCTTGCCTGTGCCATCCTTGTGTCGCAGAACCATTAACAGAACACACCAAGCAGGCAGAACCCCGAGTTTTGGGAACAAACATCTCGTGATTGGTAATTCCACAGAGGGAGCTGAGAAAAGACAAGACGTGGCAGTGCAAAACGCCGTGTGTGAAGTGCTTGAGCAGCTGCAGGAGCTGGAGTGTCCCGTGAGCCTTACAGACAGGGACACCTCCCTGATCCTGTAGCTGGAGGCAACAGAAAAAGCAGCAATTAAAAAATAAAAAGTCCTCAGAAAAAGCAGAACAAACTCCATGTTTTTTAACGAGGAAGGACACTTTAAAGCTTTAGTGAGTTTGCTGTTCCATTCCTTCCACTTTTCCCTTTTCCCAGGAAGGCACACGTACAAACACGCACACATACACACAGGGAGGTCCAGCCTGGGCTGAGGTCGGTGCCACGGCTGGAGGACACGGTCACCACAGGCCGCACCTGCGGCGGCTGCAGCAGCTGAGGTGCAGCTGGGAGCTCTGCACCTCAGTCATCCCCTTCTGAACCTGTCCTTTGAGCTTTACACAATGAGGACCCCAAAACATCTGGAAATGCGGTTCCAAAATCGAGGCTGGGAAGATGATCAGGCAATGGAATTGTTTTTCTTCAGCTCCTCCTTGATTCTCATGTTCTAAACATGGGCAGTGGAGTGCACCCCATCACAGAGCATAACGCAATTCTGGGAGTGATACAGACTACTTTTCTTTCCTCTTTTACACCTTGTATTTGTGTGGTAGCTCTGTTATGGGTAAACTCACCTGCCCGCAAAGGAATACTTTAAGAAGTTCATCATAATTGCACCAAGGTTTAAATGCATCACCATTCACCCCATAAATACGGAAGGCTGGGAGCAATTACCTGTCACATGCACAGGCAACTGCTCCCTGGGACACTGTGAGTGCTGACGCCCCACGAGCAGGACGGGGTCACAGCAGCTTCAGCAGGAACTCGTAGGTGGCGTTGATGATCCCCCAGGACAGCACAGAGCGGTGGTAGTTCAGGTGGGCTCCTCTGAAGAGGTGGATCACCTTCCTGTCGCGTTCCAGCCAGATCTTCACTAACACTTTGGAGAAGGACTGAAATTCGCCACCAATCTGAGCTTGCATGCGAGTCTTTACCACATTCACAGGGAAGAACAAGAAGCCCAGCACGGCGCCCAGCAGCCCCCCGCAGATGAAGTCATTGACCAGGTGAGAGCTGTACGAGGTGGCCTCGGGCAGACACTGCTTGATGGGCCCCCGCAGGCCGAAGAAGAGCACGTTGCTGGGCCCGTTCCGCAGCAGAATGGGCACCAATCCCCGGTAATACTCCCGCATCCCGTAGGCCTTCAGCACCTTGAAAGCCTGGTAAGTGTTTGTGAACTTGTCGTGGTGCCTGTAGTCCTGCAGCAGCGTCTGCACGCGCTCGAAGGGCGTGAGCACGGCCTCGGTGGTGCCGGCCAGCGCGGCCGCCACGCTGCGCGTCAGCAGCTCGGGGGCGCGGGCCTGGCTGAGCAGCAGCGCCGAGAAATCCTCGTAGAGGCCGAACATGAGGGCCAGCGTGGTGGTCTTCTGCACCAGCGGGGGCAGGATGCCGCGGTAGAGCGTGCGCAGCCCGTCGCGGCGCAGCTGGCGCACGGCGTCGCGCGCGCGCAGCCCGTACAGCTGCTGCCGGAACAGCACCTTCTGGATGGGAAAGGTCACCGCGATGTTGGTGAAGGCCGCGCACAGCCCGCACACGTAGTGCTTGCCCGAGGAGCCCGCCGCCTCCTCGGGGGCGGCCGGAGCCATGGCGCCGGCGGAGACGGCTGTGGCTGCCCCGCAGCAGCGGCCACTACTGCATCACCCTGCCAGGAACGGCCCCCAGGGCTCCGCGGGGACGGCAGCAATCAGCCAGGCCTGACAGCTCTCGTGCCATTTCAGCTCACGTCCAGCCCACCAGAAAAAGCAGCACTTCTTCCCTCCTGTGTTGTGCCGAATTTAAGCAGAAATAAATTCCCCCGGAATTGCGAATTCCAGCAGTGGAAGGTTGGCCCTCACACTAGTAAGACACCGTGCGAACGAACAAGAGGCTGCCAAAAGACCTATAAAAAACCAAAACTAAATCAAACACGTGCATCACAAAACCCGATCCTTGCGCTCTGCCTCTCCCTGTGGCACAAACCACACTTTGTCGTGGTTCAACCCGGCCAGCAGCTGAGCACCGCCACCCACAAAGGATGCACAGCCCCCACACAGGGGTGACTTCAGTGACACAGTGCAGAAACCCTGCACAAGTCCCAGTTCACTGCCATGCAGCGTCCTCTGCATCAGCCCCCACGCCCGGCGTCCCGCTGAGACGTTTCACAAGTTGAATTTAGCCAGGCCCAGGGTCCTGAAGGATGTGGACAGAGGCAGTGTGACCAGACAGTCTGAAGGAGGACGGCAGGGACGTTTACTTGGCAAACGCTGTTGGACAGAAGAATGGGGTTATTTATTTAACAGTTATGAAAAGGTGCTTCTGCAGGTGCCCCAGTCCCCGCTCAGCCGGGGGAAGGCCCGTGACAGCCGTGCGAGGCCGCGGGCGCTCCTGAGCCCCAAATCCCCCCCAGCGCCAGCAGCACACGCGAGGCCCCAGGATCTGGAGGGGTGTCTGGGGACAACAGCCCCGCCTGGCATGAGGAGCGACTGAAACGAGGAGGGGAGGAAGAGAGGGGGAAGGAAAGGGAAAGGTTGGGCGAGAGTGAAAGGAGCTGGGAGAAAGGGAGGAGAAAAGGGCGGGGGGAGAAAGGCAGAGAAAGGACGGGGCAAAGAGCGGGACGGCCGACTGCTCCCGAGGCTCCCGCTGCCTTCGATGCGAGCAGCGTCCCCGTCCCCTGGGCACCCCCGCGCTCCGGAGGCAGGAGCAGTGTCCCGGAAGGCTCCGGCGGGGCCTCCCGCTCTGGGCCGCGGCAGCCGGAGCCCCGCGCTGCCCGCGCACCGCCGGGGCCGCGTCCGCCCCCGGCCCTCCCGACAGCCCCCGGCACCGTGCGCTGCCCCGCGGTGCCGCACCCGCGCACCGCGCGCTGCCCGGCGCGATCCCAGCTCCGCCGCCCGGGCCCAAGGTCAGCCCGGCGGCGGCTGCGGCGCGGCCGGGCCCAGGGAACCGCGACTACCGCTCCCCCGGCGCCTGCGCGGCCGCGCAGAGCCCGCGGCGGGCGGGCGGGACGCACCTGCGGGCGGCGCCGCCATGGCGGGAGCGGGGCGCGCCGGGAGCGCACCGGGAGCGCACCGGCAGCGGGATCGCGGCGCCACAAGCGCCCGGCCCGGCGCGGCCTCGCGCCGCTCTCTGACGTCACCGCGCCGCCGTGTGACGCACCCACGTCGCCGCACGGGGCGGGGCCGGCGGAGGGCGCGGGCACCCGGCTGTGTCAACCAGCCACGCGGCACAGGCCACGCCTCCACTCACGTTGGCCAATCAGGCGGCGCTGTTCCTCTAGCCACGCCCCCGAGGGCGGGGCGGAGACCAGTGAGTGGCGGCCGGAGCGCTGGCGGGAACGGCCTGAGGGAGTTCCGGGAGAGCTCCGGGACAGCTCCGGGACAGCCCCGGGAGAGCCCCAGGACAGCTCCGGGAGAGCTCCGGGACAGCTCCGGGACAGCTCCGGGACAGCTCCGGGAGAGCTCTGGGACAGCTCCGGAAGAGCTCCGGGACAGCTCCGGGACAGCTCCTAGAGAGCTCCGGGACAGCTCCGGGATAGCTCCGGGATAGCTCCGGGACAGCTCCGGGAGACCTCCGGGACAGCTCCTAGAGAGCTCCGGGACAGCTCCGGGACAGCTCCTAGAGAGCTCCGGGACAGCTCCGGGAGAGGTCCGAGACAGCCCCGGGAGAGCTCCGGGAGAGCTCCGAGACAGCTCCGGGATAGCTCCGGGAGAGCTCCGGGACAGCTCCGGAACAGGTCCAGAACAGGTCCGGGAGAGCTCCGGGACAGCACGGGGACAGGTCCAGGACAGTTGCGGGACAGGTCCGGGACAGCTCCGGGAGAGCTCCGGGACAGCTCCGAGAGAGCTCCGGGACAGCTCTGGAACAGGTCTGGGAGAGCTCTGGGACAGCTCCGGAACAGCTCCAGAACAGGTCCGGGGGAGCTCCGGGAGAGCTCCGGGACAGCACCGGGACAGGTCCGGGACAGCACCGGGACAGGTCCAGGACAGCTCCGGAAGAGCTCTGGGACAGGTCCGGGAGAGCTCCGGGACAGCTCCAGGACAGCTCGGGGAGAGCTCCGGGACAGCTCCGGGACAGGTCCGGGAGAGCTCCAGGACAGCTCCGGAACAGTTCCGGAACAGGCCAGGCAGAGCTCTGGGAGATCTCCAGGACAGGTCCGGGACAGCTCTGGGAGAGCTCCAGGACAGCTCTGGGACAGCACCGGAACAGGTCCGGGAGAGCTCGGGGAGATCTCCGGGACAGCACCGGGACAGGTCCAGAACAGGCCAGGCAGAGCTCTGGGAGAGCTCCAGGACAGCTCCGGAACAGCACCGGGACACCTCCGGGACTGGTCCGGGACAGCTCCGGTAGAGCTCTGGGACAGCTCCGGAAGAGCTCCAGGACAGCTCCGGAACAGTTCCAGAACAGGCCAGGCAGAGCTCTGGGAGAGCTCCAGGACAGCTCCAGGACAGCTCCGGAACAGCACCGGGACACCTCCGGGACTGGTCCGGGACAGCTCCGGTAGAGCTCTGGGACAGCTCCGGAAGAGCTCCGGGACAGCACCGGGACAGGTCCAGGACAGCTCCGGGAGAGCTCTGGGACAGGTCTGGGAGAGCTCCAGGACAGGTCCAGGAGAGCTCCGGGACAGGTCCGGGAGAGCTCCAGGACAGCTCCGGGACACCTCCTGGACAGGTCCGAGACAGCTCCGGGAGAGCTCTGGGACAGCACCGGGACAGCTCCGGGAGAGCTCCGGGACAGCTCTGCGAGAGCTCTGGGAGAGCTCCGGGACAGCTCCGGGAGAGCTCGGGGAGAGCTCCGGGTCAGCACCGGGACAGGTCCAGGACAGCTCTGGGAGAGCTCCGGGACAGCTCTGGGACAGCTCCGGAACAGTTCCGGGACAGCTCCGGAACAGTTCCGGAACAGGCCAGGCAGAGCTCTGGGAGAGCTCCAGGACAGCTCCGGGACAGCTCTGGAACAGCTCCGGAACAGGTCCGGAACAGGTCTGGCAGAGCTCCGGGAGAGCTCCATGACAGCTCCGGGACATCTCCGGGACAGCTCTGGGACATCCTCGGGACAGCTCCAGGACAGTCCCGGGAGAGCTCCGGGACAGCTCCGGAAGAGCTCCGGGACAGCACCGGAACAGGTCCAGGAGAGGTCCGGGACAGCTCTCGGACAGCTCCGGAACAGGTCCGGGGGAGCTCCGGGAGAGCTCCGGGACAGCACCGGGACAGGTCCAGGACAGCTCTGGAAGAGCTCCGGGACAGGTCCAGGAGAGCTCCGGGACAGCTCCGGGAGAGCTCCGGGACAGGTCCTAGAGAGCTCCAGGAGAGCTCCGGGACAGCACCGGGACAGGTCCGGGACAGCACCGGGACAGCTCCAGGAGAGCTCTGGGAGAGCTCCGGGACAGGCCCGTGACAGGTCCGGGACAGGTCCGGAACAGCTCCGGGAGAGGTCTGGGACAGCTCCGGGACAGCTCCGTGACAGGTCCGGGACAGCTCCAGAACAGCTCTGGGACAGATCTGGGACAGGTCCGGAACAGCTCCCGAACATCTCCGGGACTGGTCCGGGAGAGCTCTGGGAGAGCCCCGGGACAGCTCTGGAACAGGTCTGGAACAGCTCCGCGAGAGCTCCGGGACAGCTCCGGGACAGGTCCGGGAGAGCTCCGGGACAGCGCCGGGACAGGTCTGGGAGAGCTCTGGGAGAGCCCCGGGACAGCTCCGGAACAGGTCCGGAACAGCTCCGGAAAAGGTCCGGGACAGGTCCGGGACAGGTCTGGGAGGGCTCCGGAACAGGTCCGGGAGAGCTCCAGGACAGCCCTGGGAGAGCTTGTGGACAGCTCCGGGACAGCTCCGGAACAGCTCTGGGACAGCACCGGCACAGGTCCAGAACAGGTCCGGGACAGGTCCGGGAGAGCTCCGGGACAGCACCGGGACAGCTCCGGAAGAGCTCTGGGACAGCTCCGGAACAGGTCCGGAACAGGTCCAGGACTGCTCTCGGAGAGCTCCAGGAGAGCTCTGGGAGCGCTCCGCGACAGCTCTGAGAGAGCTCCGGGACAGCTCTGGGACAGGTCCAGGAGAGCTCCGGGACAGCTCCGGAACAGCACCGGGACAGCTCCGAGAGAGCTCCGGGATAGCACCGGGACAGGTCCAGGAGAGGTCCGGGACAGCTCTGGGACAGCTCCGGAACAGCTCCAGAACAGGTCCGGGGGAGCTCCGGGAGAGCTCCGGGACAGCACCGGGACAGGTCCAGGACACCTCCGGGACAGCTCTGGGAGAGCTCCGGGACAGCTCCGGGACAGCTCTGGGAGAGCTCCAGGACAGGTCCAGGACAGCTCTGGGAGAGCACCGGGACAGCTCCGGAACAGTTCCGGAACAGGCCAGGCAGAGCTCTGGGAGAGCTCCGGGAGAGCTCCAGGACAGCTCCGGAACAGCACCGGGACACCTCCGGGACTGGTCCGGGACAGCTCCGGTAGAGCTCTGGGACAGGTCCGGAAGAGCTCCGGGACAGCTCTGGAAGAGGTCCGGAACAGGTCAGGGGGAGCTCTGGGACAGCACCGGGACAGGTCCAGGACAGCTCCGGAAGAGCTCTGGAACAGGTCCGGGAGAGCTCCGGGACAGCTCCAGGACAGCTCGGGGAGAGCTCCGGGACAGGTCCGGGAGAGCTCCAGGACAGCTCCGGAACAGTTCCGGAACAGGCCAGGCAGAGCTCTGGGAGATCTCCAGGACAGGTCCGGGACAGCTCTGGGAGAGCACCGGGACACCTCCGGGAGAGCTCTGGGACAGCTCCGGTAGAGCTCTGGGACAGCTCCGGAAGAGCTCCGGGACAGCACCGGGACAGGTCCAGGAGAGGTCCGGGAGAGCTCTGGGACAGGTCCGGGGGAGTTCCGGGAGAGCTCTGGGACAGCACCGGGACAGGTCCGGGACAGCTCTGGGAGAGCTCCGGGACAGCTCCGGGAGAGCTCTGGGAGAGCTCCGGGACAGCGCCGGGAGAGCTCGGGGAGAGCTCCGGGTCAGCACCGGGACAGGTCCAGGACAGCTCTGGAAGAGCTCCGGGACAGGTCAGGGGGAGCTCCGGGAGAGCTCTGGGACAGCACCGGGACAGGTCCAGGACAGCTCCGGAAGAGCTCTGGGACAGGTCCGGGAGAGCTCCGGGACAGCTCCAGGACATCTCGGGGAGAGCTCCGGGACAGCTCCGGGACAGGTCCGGGAGAGCTCCAGGACAGCTCCGGAACAGTTCCGGAACAGGCCAGGCAGAGCTCTGGGAGATCTCCAGGACAGGTCCGGGACAGCTCTGGGAGAGCTCCAGGACAGCTCTGGGACAGCACCGGAACAGGTCCGGGAGAGCTCGGGGAGATCTCCGGGACAGCACCGGGACAGGTCCAGAACAGGCCAGGCAGAGCTCTGGGAGAGCTCCAGGACAGCTCCAGGACAGCTCCGGAACAGCACCGGGACACCTCCGGGACTGGTCCGGGACAGCTCCGGTAGAGCTCTGGGACAGCTCCGGAAGAGCTCCGGGACAGCTCCGGAACAGTTCCAGAACAGGCCAGGCAGAGCTCTGGGAGAGCTCCAGGACAGCTCCAGGACAGCTCCGGAACAGCACCGGGACACCTCCGGGACTGGTCCGGGACAGCTCCGGTAGAGCTCTGGGACAGCTCCGGAAGAGCTCCGGGACAGCACCGGGACAGGTCCGGGAGAGCTCCAGGACAGCTCCGGAACAGTTCCGGAACAGGCCAGGCAGAGCTCTGGGAGAGCTCCAGGACAGCTCCAGGACAGCTCCGGAACAGCACCGGGACACCTCCGGGACTGGTCCGGGACATCTCCGGTAGAGCTCTGGGACAGCTCCGGAAGAGCTCCGGGACAGCACCGGGACAGGTCCAGGACAGCTCTCGGACAGCTCCGGAACAGCTCCGGGACAGGTCCGGGAGAGCTCCGGGACAGCTCCGGAACAGTTCCGGAACAGGCCAGGCAGAGCTCTGGGAGAGCTCCAGGACAGCTCCAGGACAGCTCCGGAACAGCACCGGGACACCTCCGGGACTGGTCCGGGACATCTCTGGTAGAGCTCTGGGACAGCTCCGGAAGAGCTCCGGGACAGCACCGGGACAGGTCCAGGACAGCTCTGGGAGAGCTCCGCGACAGCTCCGGGACAGGTCCGGGAGAGCTCCGGGACAGCTCCGGAACAGCACCGGGACACCTCTGGGAGAGCTCTGGGACAGCTCCGGTAGAGCTCTGGGACAGCTCCGGAAGAGCTCCGGGACAGCACCGGGACAGGTCCAGGAGAGGTCCGGGACAGCTCCGGAACAGGTCCGGGGGAGCTCCGGGAGAGCTCTGGGACAGCACTGGGACAGGTCCAGGACAGCTCTGGGAGAGCTCTGGGACAGGTCTGGGGGAGCTCCAGGACAGGTCCAGGAGAGCTCCGAGACAGCTCCGGGACAGCTCCAGGACAGCTCCGGGACACCTCCTGGACAGGTCCGAGACAGCTCCGGGAGAGCTCTGGGACAGCACCGGGACAGCTCCGGGAGAGCTCCGGGACAGCTCTGGGAGAGCTCCGGGACAGCTCCGGGAGAGCTCGGGGAGAGCTCCGGGTCAGCACCGGGACAGGTCCAGGACAGCTCTGGGAGAGCTCCGGGACAGCTCTGGGACAGCTCCGGAACAGTTCCGGGACAGCGCCGGAACAGTTCCGGAACAGGCCAGGCAGAGCTCTGGGAGAGCTCCGGGACAGCTCCGGGACAGCTCCGGAACAGCTCCGGAACAGGTCCGGAACAGCTCCAGGACAGTCCCGGGAGAGCTCCGGGACAGCTCCGGAAGAGCTCCGGGACAGCACCGGAACAGGTCCAGGAGAGGTCCGGGACAGCTCTCGGACAGCTCCGGAACAGGTCCGGGGGAGCTCCGGGAGAGCTCCGGGACAGCACCGGGACAGGTCCAGGACAGCTCTGGAAGAGCTCCGGGACAGGTCCGGGATAGCTCCGGGACAGGTCCGGGAGAGCTCCGGGTGAGCTCTGGGACAGCACCGGGACAGGTCCGGGACAGCTCTGGGAGAGCTCCGGGACGGCTCCGGGAGAGCTCTGGGACAGCTCCGGGACAGGTCCGGAACAGGTCCGGGAGAGCTCGGGGAGAGCTCCGGGACAGCTCCGGGAGAGCTCCAGGACAGCTCCGGGCCGGACCGGGCCGGGGCGCGCTCCGCTCCGCACGGGGCCGGGCCGGGCTGGCTCTCTGCCCGTCCTGCGGCCGCCGGTGCCCCCGTTGGGACCCAGTCCGGCCCCGTGGCCACGCGGAGCCAATCCCTGGCTCCCCGCGAGGCGGTGCCCGCAGTGCCCCCGCAGCGGACGGGAAGCTCGGGCGGAGTGTGTGTGCCGGTGCGGAGCTGAGTTCGTTTTCCCAGCTCGGCAGCAAACGGTATCGGTCCGTTTTGGTTGCGTTGCTCACCGCCGCCCAAGGCCGCGCGGCTCAGCCCCGCGCTGCCCCGCACGGCGCGGGCCCTGCGAGCGCGGCAAGGCTCCGTGTCCCGCCGAGCTCCGCCGCCCACGCTGGGGTGCCATGCCGTGCCGGGCCAGTGGCACTGTGGTGGTGAGGAACGGGGCACCGCCGCCACGAATCCCTGTCCCTGCCGGGGCTGGGTCTGCGGGCGGCTGGTGAGCGGGGGCTTGGCCGTGGGTGCTTTCTGCTTGGTCCCTCTCCTGGCTGCAGGGCCCTGCTGGGGCACAGAGTGGGTCACACCTTTCCCCAGGAGCCCCGTGTCCTTGGCAGGATCCGCAGGTAGGCTTGTGTCCAAAAGCCCCTGGTTAAGCGATGTAATTCTGACTGCCCTGAGAGAGCAGAAAGCCCAGAACAGCTCATGTGGCCTTGCTGGCCAGTGAGCTTGGGGGGCTAGGGGTGACAGTGGCCAGCGTCCGTGTGTCTGGGCAGCACTGGTCAGCTGTGCCCTGGACAGGCGTGAATCCAGCGTGGACTTGCACGTCCCTGTGACCCCCGGTCAGGCTTTGCCCTTCCTCTGCTGGCTGGACAGGCACTGATGAGAGGACACAGTCTCAAGCTGTGTTAGGAGAGGGTCAGGTTGGGCATCGGGAAGAATTTTGTCTCAGGGCAATTAGACTTGGGAGTGGGCTGCCCAGAGAGGTGCTGGAGTTACTGTCCCTGGAGGTGTTGAGGGAGAGCCTGCATGTGGCACTCTGTGCTGTGCTCTGGCTGGTTGCTGACAACTGGCCAAAGGCTCCATGACATCACAGGTCTTTTCCCCTGTCAGTGGTTCTGTGATTCTGTGGCCTTGTCCTGGCCTCCAGAGGTGCTGAGGGAGGTCTGTGTCCTGCTGCTGGAGCTGTGGTGGCTCCTGCCGTGCCACCTGTGCCTGCCCAGCCTGGGCTGCTGCAGCTGCAGGGCTGCCACGAGCAGCACCTGGGCTGCTTGGAGCACAGACTGGCCCAGCCAGCCTGGCATGGAGCTGTGGGCCTGGAGAGACTGGAGAGAGGCCTCCTGGCAGCCCTGCCTGGCCTCCAAAACCAGGACCGCGCAGGTATTGTAAAATGTAGGTGAACTTAATGGGGAGAAATGATGGTGTCTAATATTAGTTCAGAAGGCTGGATGATTTCTTTATTATAACTATGCTATAATACATTAGTATACTCTATAAAGGAAGATATTAAAGCTACATACTTTTTATACTGTTATATCTAACTAACAACTTGTGACTCTGTTTTCAAGAGTCCAGGCACAGGTGGATCTGATTGGCCATCAGGCTCAAACAATCTTTACTAGACTCTAATTAAGCAATCACCCCAGGTAAACAATTCTCCAAACACATTCCACATGGGAAAAACAAGGAGCAGAAATAGAAATTGTTTTCTCTTTCTTTCTCTCTGTGCACCTCTATGAAAAATCTTGAGAAAGAGAGAAATGTGCTTACGACACGCAGGACCCTGCAGGCGCCTGTCCCTGCTCAGGGCTGGAGGGGCCGGTGCCGGCTCTGGTGGGCGCGGGGGGTGAGTTCGGCAGCCCGGGGCTGCCCTGGCCACCGCTGGCCCCTGTGACTGGCTGGAGCTGCTGCCCGGCACGCGAGGAGCAGGGTGAGGTGCTGCAGAGGTGGAGGCGGCCAGCAGTGGCCAGCGCTCCCCACAGGTGGCCCTGCCCGCCCCACTGCTGCTCTGTGCTCCAGGCGCCCTGTGGAAGCCCGCGGGGGACAGCAGGTGACAGAGCAGGCAGCTGCACGCCCCTCGCACGCACCTGGAGCCAGAGCTGCAGCAGGACAGGGGAGCCCAGGCTTTGGCCAGCTGGCCACAGGGCTGCGAAGGGAGAGCACTCCTTTGCTCCTGAGGGCAGGTGGAACTGGAAGGAAGCACCTGTAGGGACCCGACCCACACTGGGCACTGCCTACAGGACAGCAAAGGGCTGTGAGCCCTCTTCCCTGTCCCTGCTGCTCCCCAGCTCCTTTCCTGTGGCTGAGCAGCCCAGAGGAAAGGCAGGTTGCTGGCACTGCCTGCTGTCCCTGGTGACACTGGAGTCACCTAGTCAGGCCCGCTCGAGCCTGTGAAAGCCCAGCTGCAGAGGCTGGGGCTGCAGTGTCCACCCCTGGCCATGCCCCTCACCATGGCCAGTCCTGGCTGGTGCCTGCTTCAGTCAGGGGTTAGAGAGGAGGGGCTTTTGGCTGGGGCACACGCTGGGCACTGAACTGAGGCTATCATCATCTCAGCCTGCAGTTGCCCACAGCTCTCAAACCTGTGCCTGTGCCAGACGGGATGGTGGTGGTGAGGGCTGGGTACCCTCACTGCCAAAACCCCCAGTGCTGGCACTGCTGGAGGGCTTGGAGGTTCCTCTCCAGCCACCTGCCCAGAGCAGGACCATCCAAGGGTTGGGGCAGCCCAGGGTTTGGGCCCATTTTTCATTCCAGTGAAGCGATATGCAGAATAAATAAACAGACTCCACACCCTGGGGTAGTCGTGAAGTGGGTATGTATGTCAGCGCCCGGCACAAGTGAGATAGCTCTCCAAAACCTTGTGCCCCAAGCCTCACCTGACCCACACCTTTATTCCCAAAGGCGTTCCATATGCAACACATTGCACAACCTGCCATGCATATTCAGCCCCTGGCCCCGCCTGGCCTCGCCTCTCATGCTAAAGAGGTCCACGCCCTTCTGGGCACGCATGGGCTGCCGTGGTGGTCGCACGGGGACCCCTCGGTGTGCATGGGGACCCCTCGGTGGTCTCTGAGGCTGAAGATCGTGGTCTTCCTCATGACTGAACTTTTGAACTTTTCCTCTTTGTGCGTGGGCTTTCGGTCCTTTGGTGCTTATCTGTGAACGCCTGACAGTCCTGATGGGCTTGGAGACACAGGAGCTTCTTTATGTGGGTTCTTTGCATCCCTGGGTATTTTTCTTTATGCAAGAAACTTCAGAAATTTGCATTTTCTCATGCCCTTTGTACCATGGCAGAGGTTTCTTAAGTAAAAAGTTAAAATTCAACACGTAACTCTACAAGCTAGAATATAAATGCTTAATTCATTTTGTTAACTTAAGTGAACTCCAAAAGTCTCTGTTTCACCCTCAGTCAACGACTGCAGACAGAAGTTCTGGAGGTGGGGAGGAAGGGGAGCATTCCCTGCCCAGCTGTCAGTGGGAGTTTGCTGGGCAGGGATTACCAGCTGGGGTAGGAGGCAGAAGTACCCATCGGCAGGAACTGTGGCTGTGAGTGGTGGGCTGAGCCCACCTGCAGCCTGAGTGGGAGCACGGCCGAGCTGGCCAGAGCTGCGGGTCCCTGCCCAGCCCAGGGCCAGCTGCGTGGCCGTGGCCTCGCAGGCAGCCGGGCGAGCCCGATGGACGTGGGCCATGGCCACACCTCGCTGGGCTCCGCCAGCAGCTGAGAGACCGAAGGAAGCAGCTGTCGGGAATGGGCAAATAAAAGGAAGTGTGATTTAATTATCTTCTGATCTCTGCTGTTTGTCAAAGTGGGCTAGGCAAAGGCAATTTGTAATTGTTTCTTAACGCTTTAAGATGTGGATTTAAGATGTGATTTTGTTTGTCTGGAAAATATTGAGCACCTCTGCTGTGTAAATATTTAACTGCTTTCTTTGAGGAAGCCAGATTGTGCTGAGCAGTGCCAGTGAGTCCGGTTGGGCAGCCCGGGAGGGTGCAGGTGCACAGGGCTGCAGAAGGGACAGCTGTTCCCTTTGGTCACACGCTGCAGCCCCAGGCCCTCGTGCTGGGCAAGGACATCCTCCAGTTGTCGTGCCTGTCCTCGGGCAGCCTGACCACGGACAGCAAGGTGTACTGCTCTGTGAGGCCAGGCTAGACATCCACAAGGGAGCCGAGCCCTTGTCCTGGTGCGTGCCCCTGCTGCTCCCACAGCAGCCCCAGGGGATCTGTGTGGCAGGACAGGTGACACCACCTGCTCTTAGCTGTGTTCCTCAGCCTGTTCCTTAGGCTGCTGGTGGTGAATCAGCCTGCAGCTAGCCCTGAGTGCCAGGTGCAGCACAGCGTCCTGCTCTGTGTGATGGTGCCTGCCTTAACGTCACTGTGCACAGAGGGGACCCAGGGAGGTGTTTCTGAGCACAGGGACAGGTGTCCTGTGACCAAACAGGGACAGGTGTCCTGTCTGTCCCCAGCTCGCCCAGGCTGCTGAGCCAGCACTGCCCACAGTGGCTCCAGACACCAGGTTCCTCCTCCAGGGCTGTGCTCTGAAGCAGGGGCTGGGTGTACAGCACATTTTTTTTTTTTTTGTTAGAAACTTGACCTCACTCTTCTCTCCAGAGAGTGGAGTGATGCAATAAGTCTTCGTGCAGGGTGTGGGGCAGGACACAGTGGCACTGTGAGACTCAGAGTGCTGAAAGGAGGTCAGGACATGAGGGCCCCCAGATTGGTAATGATGCTCCCCTCTGGTCTTCCAGACGCCCAGAGCAGGAAAGTCAGGTGGGTGAAACAGAGCACTCTGAGCACCCCAGTCCCACAGCTTCTCAGTCAGAATTCCAAACCCGGCTCCTTTCAAGCAGCTTTTGGGCAGTCCCAGTCTCCTTTTGCACACTCATGCTCTGTTGCCCAGAACCTGCAGTCCCTTAGAGCTGTTGGCTGTAAAATCAGAGAAAGCGGTGTTTTCAGAAAAGCAGGACATTCAGTCTCAATTTCCCAACCATTTCTGTTGCACCTGGGTTTTGGAACACCCTGGCACGGTGTCGTGTGCCCGCCCTGCTCTGCCCCGTTCCCTCTTGGAGGGTGAGCCCTGGCAGCGTTTCTGTGGCTGCTCTGGCCCCAGCCCAGTGTGGGGCGTCCCTCCTTCCCCCCTTTCCCCTCCTTCTCCTTGTTATTAGTAAAAATTAGTCGAGCCAAATTTAATATTTAATAAAAATAGATTTTTATTACGCGACTGAAATTCAGTCCGAGATAGCCACAATCCAATCAAAACGGGTCAGTGGCGAGCCCAGGATCGGCGCTGGGTGAGACACAGGTCTGACCGCTGCAGCAGAGGATCCCCTGTGTTCACACCCCTGTCTGCCTGAGCGGTTTTTATACGATTTTTCCTGCCCAAGGCAGAGTCCCTTTTCTTCCTTTCAGGACTGCACGTATTCCTGTGGAGTTCTTTCTCTGCGACGAGCTGAACAAAACCATGTGAGCTGAACAAAACCATGTCCAGGGAGTGATGAGCACCCATGATCGTTCCCGAATCCGGTATTGAGATGTATCTCCCCGAGATGTATCTCCGGTGGCTCCGGCTATCTCAGTCCCAGATATTTATCAGATATTCATCGTTCCTGGGATCACCTTGGGGAACGACCCATCTCCGGGCTGGCCACGTTCATTCATTGGTAAATGAGGTTCTCCCTCCTCTTCTCCAGGTGGTTTCCACACTGAGGCAATCCCCGACACCCGACTTGTGCGCTTAAAAATCTTTTAAAAGAGTGTTTCTTACCAATACATGTATAAGATATATATATATATAATGTTTTTATACGCATGAATTATCCCATATACACCTAATACCCTCTGCCCGCCGTGGGTTCTGACCAGCCCCGGCACGGCCTCACTCACACCAAGAGGAGACCCTGGGGTCCCGAGTGGTGGCTGCTGCCCGGACGGGCCCCTGCTCCCCCAGCAGCTGGGCAGGGGCTGCCACAGACACGGGAGCATCTTCTGCGAGCCATGCGTGGAAGCTGACAGCTCAGGCACGGGGCCCTCCTCACACCAACTTCAGCAGCACTTCACTGAAATCAGATTGCTGGGAAAACAGCTGCTTATATCTCCCTCTTTCCCACTGAGGCAGCTGCTGGGGTAATTTACAAGCAAGCAGGTCCATAGTGATGCTGAAATGAACATGGCTAATGCCTTTATTAATGTTCAGCTCTTTATTAAAAAGATCAGCTGGGCAGGAGGCCCGGACGGAGCTCGCCCCCGCTGTTGCAGCTTTCCCAGGTAGCCGAAAGGAAGGAGACATGCAGAGTCTGTTGCTGGAGTCCAGAACAAGAGCTGTCCCCTCTCATTCCTTTGTGGCAGCAGCAGAAAGTTCTGTCTGTCTCCGCTTCCCACAGCCTACTCTACTCTTGTCTTTCATAGGTGAAGATGACAGGCAAAAGTCAATCAGGGGATTTGTTTCCCTCTTCCTCAGCTAGGGCATTTGTCTAGCCCCCGCTACTGTGTTTAGTTCTTTATTTAGGGGTGTCTTTATCCCCTAAAAACACTCCCATGATCCCAAGGGTTTTTTTATTTGCATTTTAGTCCCAGAATGGCAGCATGGGGGTGGGAGGCTAGTTATATCCAGCTAGTTTAGAGAAAAAAAAAACAGAGCAATTAGCTAATTAACACTTCAATATTGGTACTCAGCTAGAGTTAGTAGTTGTTTCAGTGTTGCCATGGGAACTAGGAAGGCCCTGCCTGGGAGTATCAGGAACTTTTTTCATTACAATGCCATTTTGGATTTTGCCTTTTTTTTTCTATGTTCTCTGTATTCTTCACACATACATTTGTAGCTGTGTCACCCATTTTCCATGCCCTTTCCCTAGGCAGAAAGACAAAACAAATTCCAGGGCTCCAAGCCCCAGGGGTACAAAGCCCCTGTGCTGTCTTGGTTCTTCCTGGCTACCAAGGCTGAGAGCAACTCCTGGAGATCCATTTCATGGACAAAGTACAGCCAGTGCTGAGGGAGGGCTCCAGAGAAGGGGCCTGCCCTGGGGGGGAATTCCATCACCTCTTGTCCTCCTAATTGGTGTTGTCAATTACGCTAATTTGCTAAACTTACAAAAACTGTATTCATCCCTTGAGGGTGGACATCTTTCCATAACTGCCCCAAATAAAGATCCCCTTTTATATATTACCTCCTTAATGAAATTGCCTCAAATTTCACTTCCAGGTTAGGGAAAAGGCAGCAGTGCAGGGAAAGTGCTCCTGGCAGGACCCCAGCACGCCGGGCTGCCCAGCCTGGAGAAACCCTCCCCCTGGAGCCGGCAGCACCGTGCACCTGGGAATTGCTCACTTTGCAGCTGCTGCGTCAGCGGCGGTCCCTGTTGGTGCTGGGAGGTCAGGGATGGACACGACTGGTGCGTTTGTCCAGCAGAAATGCCCCTGTGGCAGCGGCCAGCAGTGTCTGGGCAGAATCGGAACCGAGCTCATGCTCCTCCTGTGCTCGGCCTGGGGTGCCATGCCCAGCTCTGGGCTCCTCAGTTGCAGACACGGGCACACTGGGGAGCCCGGGAAGATGCTGAAGGGGCTGGGGCATCACTGCTACAAGGAACAGTGGAGGTAACCAGGGCAACTCAGCCTGGAGCAGGGAAGGCTCAGGGGAACCTTGACCATGGCTATAAAGACCTGCAGGGAAGGTGCCCAGGGACAGGCCAGAGGCCACGAGCACAAGGAGCAAAGGAAACATCAGGAAACACTGCTTCACTGTGAATTTGTGGAGTTCTTGTAACCAGACACTCCAAAGTCACCTGGACAGAGCTGGGCACCTGGCTATGGTGGCCCTGCTTGGAGCAAGGGAGAGGGAGTGGACAAAAAGACCTCTGAAGTACCTTCCAACCTCAACCAGCCCTACTGAGGACCTGGAGCCTGCAATTCCCACAGCAGCAGCGGTCCCCTCCCCAGAACACGGATGTTTGTGCCACTGTTAATGACAGGTGTGAGAAGTGGTTCTTTGAGGCGTGTCAGGAGATACATAAACCCCAAGAGGACACACCAAACCCAAATTACCGTCTGAAGCAGTAACATCCCAGAGAGATTATGTCCTCTGGCATTCCATGCTCCTGTTCCACGCACGTTTGGTGGTGATGCTGTTTCTCACAAGCCCTCCTGACTCCCACAGCCTTACTCAGTAAACAGCTCCCGTGAGGCTGATCACCCAGGAGTGACAATTCAGAGGAACCAGACTGAAGTGTCTCTCCAAAGGGCTGGGAAGTGACAGCTGTGGACTCATACTCATTGCTCTCTGTGAAGGTAATACCAGCTCCAAATCACAGAACTCCCGCTCCCCCAGGAAAATAGCCTGGATAGGAAAAGTGACAAAAACTGTGAACATCTTTACCATTTTTGAACACAGAATTACACTGACACTCCAGAGAAACAGAAAGGTGTATGTAAGTCACACTCTTTGTCTCCTTACTTCTGACCTTGAACCATGAACCTCAAACTGTTCCCTTGTGCTCCAGCACAACCTCCACTTCACACCCACCCAGACAAACTAAAAAGAAAAAAAAAAAGGTTTTATTAAAGCTTTTTCTATATAAATAGAAAAAAAGCAGCATTTTAATGAGGTGAAACCCTCAGCCTGGGTTTCAGCTGAGTGAGGGCTAATGCTGGACCCAAGCTCAGCAGATGAAGGCATCCCCATGACATTCTGAGGGAGGAGCTGTGTCTCCTCCCCGACCCCCTGGGCTTCTCAGTTCATTTTCTTGCGCTTTCGCTGTCCCTCTGGTGCCTTCTGCGTGGGCAAGGGCAGGGACAGAGTGCCCAGCTTGTGGTTCTGGTCACTGTCCAGCCCTGGCGCCCCCTTGGCCTTGGATACCCTGAGCCGCAGGGCCTTGGCGATGTCCAGGATCCTGGAAAACAGGAGAAATGCCACCAGGGGGGCTCAGCCCCCCGTGCGCGACCCTGCAGGGGCCCACAGCCCTCGGGAGGGGCCCGAAGTGCCTCTGTGCACAGGGGTGCCATGGGGGCAGCAGCTGGGAGCATCATCGCTGCAAGGCAGAGACAGTGTGCTGCTGGGTGCTGCACAGGGTGCTGCTGGCTTTTCCAGCAGGTCCCAGCCCCCTCCATGCTTTTCCCCACAGCACCTGAGGCCCCGCCTTCCCAGCGGCAGGGCAGCACAACCCAATCCCGAGCATCAACTGCCAAAGCCAACAGGACTCCTGGCAAAGCTTAGTCCCAGAAAGAAAGAAGGAAAATGGATGGAAACTAACAGCAGACTGCTCTTAAACCCACTAAACTCACCATTTCTGATCAAAGAATAGAGGATAACTGTGGGCAAAGTAAGTGGTGGCATCAAAACCGATGAGGAAGCTTGAAAACCAAGCAGTGACCAAGGGCTCTGGTAAGACCCAGTAATACCTGAAGTTTTGGCCAGAAAGCCAAATGATCCAATCAACTCTGTAGGGCCAGGGACAGGAGCACAGCTGGAGCAGAGCTGCAGCTGCCAGGTGATTCCTGGGAAATGCAGGTCCTGCACCCACAGACAACTGCCTATCCCTCCCTGGAAAATTAAAGCCCTCCCCATGTCCAGAGACATTCCAGAGCTCTCCCAGGGTCTTTCTGTAGGAGGATCCCAGCAGGTGTGAAGGAACAGGATGGCTCACCTGCTCTCTGAGAGCTTCATGTCGTTCTGCAGGACGGTGAGATCCGTCTGGAAGTTGTTAATGTGCAAAGCCAAGGCAATGACGTATGCGGTGATTTTAGCCTTCATGGATGCAGAGATCAAATTCTGGATGCTGTGTGGCAAGAGGGAGAACTGTGAGATGTGGAGTCTAAGGGGCTTCCTGATGGTATGTCTGTGGCCCCTCACGCTGAGCTCTGTCACACCTGTGCCTCGAGAGCAGCAGACACCATCCCTTACCTGCCATTGTTGTAGGTCAGCGAGGTGAAATTCTTCATGAGTTTCTTGCTGATGATGTGTGGGCATTCAGGACCCATTGGATCTAGGGCATAAAAGGGCTTTGCAATGGAATGAGGAACACACACCCTACCTTGCACTGCCCACCCACCACAGCAGCACAAGCATCATCCTGACACTCAGCATGGAACATCAGAATACCCACGGGGACAGGGACCTACAGGGATCATTGAGTCCAGCCCCAGGAGTCCCACCATTTATTGCCTCTTCCCAGGAACAAAACAAACCTAAAACGAACCTTGGTGCTTGATTTCTAGGTCTCTGAATTTTTCAGGCCTGTGAGAATCCCAACAGCTTTTATTTTCTCAGTAAAAGCAGTCTCCCAGTTCCATACTATGCATCAAAAATGCACACACTCCTATGCATGTATTTCTTTTGCCACAAAATACTGTTAAAGCTGAGAGCACACTAACAAGTCCCTGCTATCACCAAGTCCAGTCATTCCCACATTCTCCTTAGACAAGTCCTATGGGTGACTGCTGTGTCTCCAGCAATGCAGGAAGATATTTAGAGCCAGGCTTGCCACTTCCTCCTCCCTCAGCCCTGCCAAGGACTGACAAAGGCACACAAGTTCTAAGGAAGATGGCAAGTCTGGAAAATCTCAACCAAAATGTTTTGTGTGGTGCTGTTTCAAAAGCAGGACCCTGAGTATGGCAGAGGTACGACCCACACACTCAGCTGACGAGCAAAGGATGACGAAGACATTCCCAAAAGTATGTGTTTATGAGCTGAAAACTCTCTTACGCTTCTTCTTGATCACTTTCTGCTGACTGAACTTGATGAGCGTGTCCAGGAACCAGAGGCATCGGGCTTTGTGGTCCCTACTCTTCTCATCAGTGGGCAGGAACTTCAGCTCCTCCAAAACAAAGGAGCAGAGGCTGCAGGAGAGAGAGGGGGAGTTCAGCTGCCCCTTGCTGCTGTGTACTCAAGTGTCCCCCACACTCTCCGAGGCAGGGGCTGCTCTGCCACGCCTGGATCCCATGTCCTCCCAGTGCCCCTGAGCCGTGGCACTGGCAGCAGCAGCCCTAGTGGCCTTCAGCCAGGACGTGGCCACTGGCAGTGGCCTTACCTTCTCTCCTCTGCTCTCTTGGCCATCTCCTCCGCGGTGACGTTGGCCAGGGCAGCCGCTGGCACCCGCAGTGCCTCGTACTCGGCAGGAGACAGGACTGGCAGGATTTTAAGGAAAAGAACAAGCCTGGCCTCTCCCTTCCTCTTCCCTGGGTAGGGCAAGTTCTGTCCACACTCACTTGACAAGTGGGCAGGGCAAGGGGATGGACCCTGTCCAGGAACTAAGGCCTCTGACAAACTGTGGCACACCCACAGCTCACTTCTGCAAGCTGAGCTCAGCGACATTCCCGTGGGATGCTGCCCACCAGGAGGCAGAGCATCCTGCTCTCCACAGGAAAGAGGCAGGACATGGCACTGCAGGCCCCAAAACCCCAAGGCAGCATTACCTTGCTGCCAGCTCTTGGCCTGTGAGGGGCAAAGGCTCAACTCGCCCCCAACACACCAGATGGCTTCACGGAGACTGAAACCACAGAGGCACAGAAAAGATACTGTCCTCAAACCTGTACACGTGCTCCGGCCCGTCGGCGTCCTCGTGGCACGGCGGGAGGAAGGCAGAGATGTTCTGCACGTCATCCTGGGCCACGTCCTGCATCAGAGCTTGGGAGGGAACAGGGACAGAAGCATTTGAATCATGATAACCAAATTGCAGAGAACAGCAACATAACCCAAATCCTTCCCTTAGAAGCAAGTTTACTCAAATGGGTTAACACTATTGTAGTCACAACTGGAGTTTTAGACATTTACACCCTCTATCAAGAACCTTATGGTCATAAAAATCTAGAAACGCCAGTCCAGACTAGAGAAACATCTAGGAAAGAAGGGCACCAAGATGTGGGCAGAGCACGGTTTTGGCACCTGCGTTCTGGTGACACCCAAAGCAGCTCTGAGAGCACACTCAATATCCACGCTGGAACAAAAGGTGGTGGGGCCTAGTCAACAGACATCTCTCGTGTTCATGCCAGTGACACTCTCAGGATCCCAGAAGTGCTCTGGAGGGGTCTTGTCTATCCTTCCGCCCAGATGTCCACAGTCAGGGCAGCCCCAGCTCTCTCCTGCCACAACTTGGAAGCCTGCAGGGATGGTGACACCACACTGTGCTGTTATGTGTCCCAAGGCTGCACCACTCTCTGAGGCAAGAAGGTGCCTTTTCCACAGCCATGCCACAGAGCTCAGACCAGCTGAAGGCACTGCCTTTATGCCAGTGAACACCCATCCCCCAGGAGCTTCCAAAGCAGGCAGGATGGACACTGATGTCACAGGGACCCCTCATTCAGGTAACTCCAACACCAAGTCCAGCAGGACCAGAAGGAAGCAGTTCCTTACATGTACCCATCTCAGCTGTTGAACCAGCTACTTCCTCATCACTTAAAGAAAACCCCTCTTCTTCCTGCCACTCTTGGCGTGGGCAGGCAGAAAAAGGCACTTCAGGGTGTCCTGTTTACACCCTGAAACAGAATGCTCTCACCTGTCACTCCCCTGGTATCTATAACGTTTGCAGCTGCTTTTGTCACAGCTGTGCTCACGATGTCGCTGCCCACAGCGTTCATGCGGCGAGAGCTCAGGGCTCGCTTCTGCTTGCTGGTTCCGAAGGCCTCAATGCACAAATCCATCTGCACAAGGCAGAAACACACACTGGAACACCCTGTGCACCCAGGAGAACACAAACCCCGCTGCTCCTTCCACAGACACTTCAAACTCCTCCCGTGGCAAAACCCGCAGGATGCGCTGGTCTGCGAGGGGCGGGAGGTCACTGGGGTGGTGACCAGCCTAAAATAACCAGGAAAGCCAGGAAACCAGGAAAATCAGGAAAGTGCTCCTGAGCCAGGCAATGCCTGTGCTGCCTCCTGGACACTGGGAGAATGCTGGCCCTGCACAGGTTTACCCTGCAGGACACCAAACCTCCCAGGCTCAAGACGAACATCTGCCCCGTCAGCTGGACTGTCCCAGCAGGACGTGACACAGCTTCCAACTTTACCTTCTCCCTGTAGGATTTGCTCTGATACTCCTTTGTGTCGTCAGGTATCATGTTATCTACAAAACAACAAAAGTCAGTGTGCTTGGGCAGAAGCAGCCAGGACGGGAGCTCCTTTAGCTCTGTGACTGACAGACTTGCCACAGTATCTCCTCCATGTCACCTGGCTCATTACAGGACACACCAAATATGAGAACCCAGGAAAAAAAGGCTTCTTCTTCAGTGCCCATGGGTGCAATACATGGGCTATGGCCCAGCCCACGTCCTGCTGCACAGGGCAAAAATCAGCCACCAAAAGATGTGATCTTTTGGGTTCTTATCCTGGGTTCAGTGACAAAAAGCAGTCCTGCTGGATAAAACCTGTGGGTTTTTTGTTATTCAGGGATCCAATTCCTGCTGGGTCTCAGCCACCCTCAGCAGAATGCACCCAGACAAGGCTGCACTTGAGCAGGGACACCCTGTGAGTGACTCCCACCCTCCACACTCCCTGCTGAACCCCCAGCCTGGGCCCGCTGTGCTCCCCTGTCCCAGCACGCACAAGTGCAGGAGCTGTCCTTGCTCCCTGCCACAGGAGCGAGGCAGGAACAAGGACACAGCCACCGAGCAGCCGTGACTCCCACACCTCCCACCTGAGAGCAGCGGCTGCATGTTGAATATCTCAGCATTGTAGACCTCCATCTGCCCAGAGCTCCTGTCCAGCACTCCAACAAAGTACCTGGGGAGAACGGGGGCAGCTGATCAGCGAGAGGCAGAGCAGTGGAAATCATTTAAATTACACAGTGGTCTTGTTAGCATTCAGGAGCACACATCTTCACGGGATATGATTCCGTGCAGGTGCTTTTATTGCAGAGCTCTGGGAATCGGGGGTGCAGACCCAAATCTGACTCCCACGTGGCTCTGGAGCTGAACGTATTTTATAGTCTATCTTTATGTAACTTACATATTAATTATTAAACTTACATTGTTCTATTGTATACATTCACTTTATTCAAGCATTAATTTATCGTGATCTCTCTCAAGCCCCTGACCACAGTTTCCCATGATTATTCTTACAATTAAACAGTAATTATATTTAACTACCAAACAATCATCACATCTAACAATTCCATCATTTATCACATACTGGTCACACAGGTGCAGCTCTAGCAAGCACAAGGCCTATACTTTCCCAGGGCCTACCAAGCCTAACTTTCCTTCTAACTCCCCAAATCCCCATGATTTTAAAACTCTTTTACTATCAGTCTCCAAGGCAGCTCTCCTGCCTTGCCCATACAGCACTATGATAAACCAAGTTATCCCCAAGGCATGTGTGCATATAAAAATGGAAAGACTTGATACTCTAAGTAAATGCAGAAGTCTTAAAAACAACTGAATTTGGTAAAGTGTAGGTGCCAGAATTCTGCTGTTTTCCTTTGCCTTTTTTTGCTACCCCAGGACTTGATGGCCATAGCTTGAACAACAGTCAAATTTCCCAATTTCCTCCCAGAGCTCAGGATCTCCAGAGGTGCAGGCAAGCAGCACTTCAGCCCCCAGAACCACCAGTTCACCAGTGCTCAGAGGTAGGAGCACTTAGGTGTGTCCATGAACAATACTGAATTAACACCTGTACCACACACATTTGTTAAACGGCATTTATCTCTCCAAACCCAAGCACTAACAAACACTCGGTGCTCGTTTTTCAGCTGCAGCCTCTCAGACTGGACACTGCTCCATCTGAGGGTGCATCTCTCCTGGGGTCAGTGCTCAGACAGAACAGAGGCTGCTGTGGGCATGTCCTGACAGGCTGTGCAGGAGGGAAGCCAGGTCCTTGTGCAGAATTGCAGAACATCTCAGCCCCACAACGATGGCCCCTTCAGCGCTGACCAGCTGCTGATAAAGGCAATTTCTCCATCCTAGTTCCTTAGTAACAGAGCTCCATCCTGCTGCTACACTACTCCACACCCTCACCCCAGAGCTGACAAGGCGTTTTCAAACCGGTCTGTGATTTACACATCACAGCTTCCACGGCTGTGCACGGACAGCCAGAGCTCCCTGCCCAAACCCCGAGCCCCATGGAGGGAGCCCTGAGGCAGGGCAGGGGGCAGGAGCTCTGGGTGAGCAGCCCCCTGCTCCTCGCTCCTGCCCCTTACCTGCACAGGGAGTTGCACTTCATCACCTGGCTGCCGAAGTTGTGCCCCACGTAGCAGAGCCGCTCCGTCTCCGAGACCTGGGAAACCAGGAGAGCTCCTTGGGAAGGGCTGAGGGAACCCAGGAGAGCTCCTTGGAGAGGGCTGAGGGAACCCAGGAGAGCTCCTTGGGAAAGCAGGAGAGCTCCTTGGGAAGGGCTGAGGGAACCCAGGAGAGCTCCTTGGGAAAGCAGGAGAGCTCCTTGGAGAGGGCTGAGGGAACCCAGTAGAGCTCCTTGGGAAAGCAGGAGAGCTCCTTGGAGAGGGCTGAGGGACCCCCGAGCCTCTGCTCTGCACTCAGAGGGGATCAGCACAGCAGACCTGCACAGCGCCTGGTCTCCCCCAGCACCTCAGTTTAAAATGTGCTTCCAGGGATTCATTTAAGCCGCAGTGTTGTCAAGTGCCTGCAATCCACCGACTGAAAAGCCAGAGCCAGCACTGCCAGGAGTGCCCCAGCCCCCCAAACACATCTGCATCATGAGAATGTGTTGGTTTTTCTGCTCTGCTGCAGTGAATTTCCCCCAGCGACCTGGGATGGAAAGTCGTTTGTTCTTTGAGTGGAGTGGGTGTAAAGATTAACAGCAGCATCAGAAAGCACCTTCTGGTTGTACCCCCAGTCCCCTCCTCACTGAGAGTCCCCCTTGTGATGTACCTGAGCTGAACCAAGACACCTCGGGTGAAGATTTCCCAGTGTGAGCAGAGCACGGCGGGTTTCACTGTCAGATGCACCCCAGCAGCTGGGAAGCAGCTCCCAGTGGCTCAGCTCGTCCCTGCTCTGCCAGCTCCACCCTGCACTGTCCACATCAGTGCCAGAGACATTCCTGGCACCCAGAGCACATCCCTGTGCAACGTGCTTGGAAAAACTCTGATTGTTTAAAACTAATCTGCTGCAAAGCTCAGCACAGCTTTTCACACAATCCCAGACTGGTTTGGGCTGGAAGGAGCCCTTAAAGACCATCCAGTGCCAGCCCTGCCACGGCAGGGACATCTCCCACTGCCCCAGGCTGCTCCCAGCCCCAGTGTCCAGCCTGGCCTTGGGCACTGCCAGGGATCCAGGGGCAGCCCCAGCTGCTCTGGGCACCCTGTGCCAGGGCCTGCCCACCCTGCCGGGGAGGAGTTTCTCGCTCCGGCGGGAGGGAGCTGCTGAGGCCACGGCCCCGGGGGCAAGCGGGGTGGCAGCGCTCCGCAGGAGCTGCTGGGCGGGATCACAGCCGGGAGCTCCGGGAGCGCCCGGGTCCGGGCCCGGCCCCGCTCCCACGGGGGCAGTTAACAGCATCTGTCCCTTTCAGCCCGTTATCCGGCCATTGCCCCACTGTGTGTCACTACCGCTATATCCCAGTGCTCCTGCGACGCCGGGAGCCGCCCCGCCGCCGCGGGCGGGCCCTCACCACGATCCTGCGGTGCCTCTTCCGCGGGTGCGCCGTGTCCCGGTTCCGGTACGCGGTGAAGCGCAGCGAGTCGGGCCGCTCCAGCCTCCCGTTGGCGAACCGCACTGCGGGAGAGGAAGCTCGTGAGATCCGGGGCCGTCCGCGATCCCCGAGCGGGGCCCGTGACCCGCCCCACGCCCCCGGCCCGGTGTCGCTCACCGAGCGCCGCCGGCCGCTCCGCCTCGGGGTCCCCGCGGTAGCGCCAGGTGGCGGTGGCCATTGCGAGTGGCTGAGCCGCGGTGCGGCGGGGATGCGCGCTCCGATGCCGGTGCCTCCCGGTCCCGCTCCTCCCGTTCCTCCGCCTCTTCCGCCACCTCCTCCCGTCGTGGCAATAAGCTCGGCCGCGATTGGGCGAGGTGCGGCCTTGCCGCGGCGTGGAAGTAACGAGGTCGCCGATTGGCTGCCGGCAGGGCCCGCGCCGCCAGCGGCCGGAAGTGACGCGCTGTGTCGGCGCGGCGGGGCGGAGCGGGCGGGGCCGGAGCGGCGGGAGCGGGGCCGGGGCCGAGCCCAGTCCCAGTCCCAGTCCCAGTCCCAGTCCCAGTCCCAGTCCCGAGCTCAGTCCCGATCCCGAGCCTCGCACGGCCCTTCCCGCACGGACACCGCAGGTGAGCGGGGCGGGGGGCGGCGGGGAGGCGGAGACCGGTGACCCCAGCGTCGGGCGGGACCGGGGCTCTCCGGTCTCCCCTTTCTGTCCCGTGTGCGGCACGGGACGGAGTATCCGGGTGCGTCTTCGCCGGTGCTGATGCAGCGCTGGGAGGCAGGTGCTCCTTCGGGAGGGGCACGCATCCTGGCTGTTCCCGGTGATGCGCAAAGGGAAAAACCGGGGAAATCAGGCAGTGTCTTGGGAAGAGCACCGTCCGGCAGGAGAGCCCAGGTATCCAATGCCGGGCAGTGTTCCGGACTTCTCAGAGGCTTTAAATTACTCAGTTTTCCCGTGCTGAGTGTGCCGGGTGATAGCTGGTGAGGGATCTCCCTATTCTGACTCCGTCCAAGGACACGCTGGGATTCCGAGGACAGTCCGTGGCGAGCTGCCAGCAAAGGCAGCGGTGGGCAGGGAGGGGAAAGCAGCAAACACGTCCATGTTTGAGGATGGCCTTCCATTTGATCCCTCCTCAAAAGTGTGATTCTGGCCACGTGCCCTTTCCTCTGGGCTGCTTTGTGGTCTGGTGCAGACCACAAACGTAGCACAGAACTCGTGTGTGTGCCTGGGGCCTGCAGCCTCTCTGCTCACTGGGCCTCACACCTCGCGGGGAGAGCTCGAGACACTGCCGAGGCTCACCCCCGTGGCCCTGGGACTGATCTGCTAAGACAGCACTGACGTTTGGTGGTGAGAATTAGGGAAGGAAGCCCCCGGCTGCTGCCTGCCGGGCTCCCTGGGCAGTGCCTTGTTTTGCCAGCAGCCCCGGTGCTCCTGTGGATATTGTAAACCCAGGTGAACCCGGTGGGGAGAAATGCTGGTGTGTGACTCCAGCTCAGAGGGCTGAATGGTTTCTTTATTATAACTATGCTATAATGCATTAATATACTGTTTAAAGGAGATACTAAAACTACAAACCTGCTTTTCTAACTACCATATCTAACTAACTCCCAACTCGTGATCCTCTCTGAGAGTGCAGCCACAGGTGGATCTGATTGGCCACCAGGCTCAAACAATCCTCACCAGAACCCAACCAAGCAATCACTCCAGGTAAACAATTCTCCAAACACATTCCACATGGGAAAAACAATGAGCAGAAATAGAAATTGTTTTCTCTTTCTTTCTGTCTGTGCTCCTCTATGAAAAATCTTAAAGAAGAATGTCCCTGCGACGTGTGGAAGGTCACCCACGTGTGTCAGCAGCGTGTCAGAGGGGCAGCAGGCTGTTGTTGCAATCAGACTGCTTTACAAACCTGCAGTAAATGTTTTACTCGTGGGTGTGAGGTGACCCACGCTGTCCGGTTTCCAGCACAGCTGCCTGTGACATGGGTGGTGCTGAGGTCATCTCTGAGGCAGAACCTGGATTTTCACTGCTCCTCCTTGTCCTCCAGACTGCTGGCTTTGCTCCTATGCCCACGTGGTGGTGGCACACTCAGAGCAGTTACTGTTTGCCTGTCTTTCAGCTGTCAACTCTTGTCCTCACTGCCAGGTTCACTGCAGCATGACCAGCCCTTCAGCCGTGAGAGCATGCAGCAGTTTGGGTTGGGAGGGCACCTTGTCTTGTTCCACCCCCTGCCACAGCAGGGACAGCTCCCACTGTCCCAGGTGCTCCCAGCCCTGTCCAGCCTGGCCTTGGGCACTGCCATGGATCCAGGGGCAGCCACAGCTGCTCTGGGCACCTGTGCCAGGGCCTGCCCACCCTCACAGAGAAGAACCCCATCTTCTGCTGCTGTCTTTCAATTTGAACCCAGCCCCTTTTCTCCTTCACTGCAGACTCTCATAAACAGTCTTGTCCCACCTTCACTGTAGCCCTTCAGAACTGGGAGGCCACGGTGAGGTCAGCCTGCAGCCTTCTCCGCAGGCTGGACAGCCCCCGTTCGCTCACGCTTTGCTCACAGCTGAGCTGCTCCAGCCCTGGCCAGCCCGGTGGCACACACGGTGGTTCTCTTGTGTTTTGCAGGATCATGGATTTCCCAGGGCACTTTGAGCAGGTCTTCCAGCAGCTCAACTACCAGCGGCTGCACGGGCAGCTGTGCGACTGCGTCATCGTGGTGGGCAACCGGCACTTCAAGGCGCACCGCTCGGTGCTGGCCGCCTGCAGCACGCACTTCCGCGCGCTCTTCACCGTGGCTGAGGGCGACCAGAGCATGAACATGATCCAGCTGGACAGCGAGGTGGTGACGGCCGAGGCCTTCGCTGCGCTCATCGACATGATGTACACGTCCACGCTCATGCTGGGCGAGAGCAACGTGATGGACGTGCTGCTGGCCGCGTCGCACCTGCACCTCAACTCCGTGGTGAAGGCCTGCAAGCACTACCTGACGACGCGGACGCTGCCGCTGTCGCCGCCCAGTGAGCGCGCGCAGGAGCAGAGCGCGCGGCTGCAGCGCTCCTTCATGCTGCAGCAGCTGGGGCTCAGCATCGTCAGCTCGGCGCTGGGCTCCTCGCAGGGCGCCGAGGAGCCGCCCGGCACGCTGGGCCCGGCGCTGCGGGGCGGGCTGGAGCAGCGTGCTGCCTTCCCCATCCGCCGCCTGCACAAGCGCAAGCAGTCCTCCGAGGAGCGCGCCCGCCAGCGCATCCGGCCCGCCATGGACGAGCCCGTGGCCGACGTGGCCGCCGAGAGCGGGCAGCCCGTCGTCCACTCACGGGAGGATTTCTTCTCTCCGGACTCGCTGAAGATCGTGGACAACTCCAAGGCCGACGCGGTTGCCGATAACCAGGAGGACAACGCGATCATATTCGACCAGTCCTTTGGTGCTCAGGAGGATGCCCAAGTGCCCAGCCAGTCAGACAATGGCGAGGGGAACATCTCCCAGATGTCAATGGCGTCCCAGGCCACGCAAGTGGAAACCACCTTCGACCAGGAGGCTGCTGCTGAGAAGAGCAACTTCCCATGTGAAAATCCAGACGTCAGCCTGAATGAGAAGGACCACATGAGGGTGGTGGTGAAGTCTGAGCCCCTGAGCTCCCCAGAGCCTCAGGACGAGGTGAGCGACGTCACCTCGCAGGCGGAGGGCAGCGAGTCGGTGGAGGTGGAAGGAGGAGTGGTGAGCGCAGAGAAGATAGAGCTGAGTCCCGAGAGCAGCGACCGCAGCTTCTCGGACCCTCAGTCCAGCACCGACAGGGTGGGAGACATCCACATCATGGAGGTGTCCAACAACCTGGAGCACAAGTCTTCTTTCAGCATTTCAAATTTTTTGAATAAAAGCAGGGGAGGTGGCTTTGGCACCAGCCAAAACAACGACGACAACATTCCCAACACCACCAGCGACTGCAGGATGGACAATGATGCCTCTTACCTGATGAGCCCGGAGTCGGGGCCTGCCGGTGGCCACTCATCTGCTGCCGTCTCGCACGTGGAGAACCCGTTCAGCGAGCCCACGGACTCCCACTTCGTGAGGCCCATGCAGGATGTGATGGGTCTGCCGTGTGTGCAGACCTCCGGCTACCGAGCAGCGGAGCAGTTCGGCATGGATTTCCCACGCTCAGGCCTGGGCTTGCACTCGCTGTCTCGGGCCATGATGGGCTCAGTGAGAGGCGGAGCCGGTGGCTTTCCTGGCTACCGCCGCATCGCCCCCAAGATGCCCGTGGTGACCTCCGTGCGGGGCTCGCAGCTGCAGGAGAGCTCATCGGGGTCGCAGCTGATGATGAACGGGAGCACTTCCTTCGAGGGCGGGCACCTGTCGCAGCCGGGCCCGCCGCAGCTGACCCGCGCCTCGGCGGACGTGCTGTCCAAGTGCAAGAAGGCTCTGTCGGAGCACAACGTGCTGGTGGTGGAGGGCGCGCGCAAGTACGCCTGCAAGATCTGCTGCAAGACCTTCCTGACGCTCACGGACTGCAAGAAGCACATCCGTGTGCACACGGGGGAGAAGCCCTACGCCTGCCTCAAGTGCGGCAAGCGCTTCAGCCAGTCCAGCCACCTCTACAAACACTCTAAGACCACCTGCCTTAGGTGGCAGAGCAGCAACCTGCCCAGCAGCTTGCTGTAAGCTGCCACCCCGGCGCGGAGGAGCCCCGCTGCCGGCGGGGACGCCGCGGCGGGCAGGCGCGCGCACACCGGCGTGCCACGGTGCCAAACACAGTCTTGGCTCTGCCATTGGGGATATCTGGTACCTACCTCGCGGGTGTCGCCGCCGGGAGCCGCGCGGCGGGATGGGGATGTGACCCCCACGGCGGGGGTGGGGATGCGACCCCCCGCGGCAAAGACCCCCTTTGCAGGGCAGAGGGGCGACAGCACGGGGGTCTCCTGAAATAGCACGGTTTGAGAACCAGAAACTGACGTGCGCTTTTCTTTTTCGTTTTTTTCTTCTCTCTAAAGCATTTTGTAACAGTGGAAGCATTTAAATGATTACTGTAACATGAGTTACTGCATTACGTGAGGATGGAGTTGCAGACCCCTTACCTTTAAAAGAGAAAAACAGCTTAGGCTGCACCTGTCTGACATAATGCTTTAAAATACGCTACTTACGACAATAGTTCTAGAATTATGAATGTATGTTTGGCTGTTTTGTAGTAAAGGACGCTGTGTAATCACGGTGCTTAAATTAAATCCCAGACAAGAAACTTTTGGACTGCCAGGTGTACATATAACTTTAATACAGCAAGATCTGGATATTTGGCTGTTTTTTTTTTTTTTCTGTAGAAACGAGTATTAAGTGGTAAGTGAAGTACTGTCTCTTGTTTGTGCTATTCCTAGCAGTATTTTAACCAGTTTGTATCTCCTATGTTACAATTCTATATACGCAGAAGTTTGAACAGAGCTTGTCTTTGTCTGTTGTTTTGAAGGAGAGGGAATTTGTGATGGCTTTTTTTGCCACTTAAGGCAGCATCTCGCTGTTCCCAGATGCCCAGAGTCCACCTGGTGCCCCTTACGGCGTGAGCACGTTGTCTTTTTCTCTTATCTCCAGGCTTCAGTTTCCTGCCCTGCGCACTGAGTGACTTCCCTTCGCAGCTGTGGACCTGTCCCTGGATCAAATGGCTCCTAGGCCAGGAGCAGTCCTCCTTTGCCACATTGCCCAGATTCATAGAGTATGCTCAGTTGGAAGGGACCCCTCAGGGTCACTGTGTCCTGCTCCTGGCCTTGCAGAGGATACCCCAACAATCCCATCTTTGCCTGACACTTCTTCACCTGAGGCAGACCTGGGGTTGTGACCCTGTCCCTGGGGAGTTTGTTCAGTGCCAGACCACCCCTTGGGTGAAAAACCTTTCCTGACAGCCAACCTAAACCTGCCCTGATTCAGCTGCAGCCGTTTTCTCACTGGTCACGAGAGTGAGGAGATTTGTACCTGCCCTTCTGCTGCTCCTCAGGAAGATCCTGGCGAGGCCTGACCTCGGCATCCTCTCCTCCAGGCTGAGCAAACCAAGTGCCCTCCGCTGCTCTTCGAAAAGCTTCCTCTCCAGACCCCTCAGCAGCCTCGTGACCTCCCGTGGACAGTCTCTAACAGCCTAATGTCTGCTGTGTGACAGTGCTCAAACTGCCCCCAGCACTTGGGCTGAGGCTGCCCCAGTGCAGAGCAGAGCAGGACAATCCCTCCCTCACCTGACACCCCCAGGGTGTGACTGGCCCTCCTGGCTGCCAGGGCACAGCTGGCTCACAGTCTGTAAAATCCACTTAAGCTAGTGTCATAAAAGTACTTTTCCCCTTACTTTTAAAAAAAGCTAATGTAAATTTAATTTTTAAAATGTGGCAACGTACACACGAGCAGAAATTTGTCGTTTTCCATGTGAGTCATGTAAATCTCTTTTAATTTCCTCTTCTCTGGTGCCACTGTCACTTAACACTGCCTGCAGTCTCCTTTCTTCCTTGCCAAAGGTGCACACGAACTGTGCTCAGCATACTTAAGTTTTAAAATAAGCTTTCAGAGCATTTCTGCTGATGGTAAATGCTGCTCAGCCAAGCAGGGGCTGGGTCCAGGCTACAGTGAGTTCTTTCTGCTCAGGTGAGACAGAGGGTTCTCTGCACCTGCCCTGTCAGCGTTTCGTTTGCACCTTGACCATCTGAGCAATGCAGAAACACAGGAGATGGTTGGATTAATTCCTTTAAAATGTTAGTATTTGGTTATAGGGTGTACTTAATGGTCATACTTCTGGCTCTTGATATTTTTTAAGCATTAAAATAACACTTTTTAAAGCAGGGGGATATGCTGTGTTTTGTTTTAAATTTCATATTGGGGACTAACAGCATTGAGCTGCATAAACACTCACAAACATCAATAAAATGCAGTATTTTGTGCTTTTAATATTTTATTGTGTTGCTTTATTAAGTAACACTGTTTCATCTTCATTGCATTTCTAGTGTTTTGCTTTTTAACAAGGCTTGGGTTTTTTTCATTTCGTGTTTCCCGGAGCACATCCACATTTTTGAATTGTTACAGTGTTTTGGAATAAAGCATCTCTTTGCGCAGTGAGACTAACTAGGAACTAATATGAGCAGATAAACACTTAACTGGACTTTTGAAGTGTTTTTTAAAAAAATTTTAATGTGGAATATCAGTGCAGGGGGACTTCTGTATTGTTTTTTTGTGGAAAAGTTGGGAGTGTTCTCAGAAGCGGCAGCTTTAAATCCCATTGTCAGTGAGGCCTGGAGCCTGCAGCTGCCTCGCAACTTTCTGATTCTTCCTGAAGCAATAAATTCCTGGGAATAGCACAAGTGAACACCTGGGGCTCCACTGAAGGGTGTCCCACCCCACAGCCTGGAGAGCTTGTGCCGCTGCACTGCGCTCAGAGTTGAACTTTGCACGTGGGATCTCGCATGGAGCTGTCGGGGTGTCTGTTCCCAAACACCTGGAAATAAACCCTGCGTTTCTGTGTGGCTGTGTCTGCCTGCCTTCACTGTTCGGTGCTCTCCACACCAGCCTGTACAGACAAAACTGTGACTGCACAAGGGATTGTAAAAACCTGACCTTGGTAATAATTTTGTCCCCAGTAAAGTTCTTTGTATTACTTTTGTTAATGAAATAATATTTACACAGTACCTGTAAAATTCATGATCCGTGGTCACTGCTGCTCTCTGAATTCCTCATGGGAAGGTGCCACAGGTGCAGGAGGTGCTTGTCTTGAAGGAGTTCTGGGATGGACACCTGAGCCCAGTGCTCCAGTCCTTGTGGCAGCTGATTTACCAGCTCGTCCCTATTTCTTAATGTACCTGGGGAATCTGACACACCTGCTGAGACACCAGGTCAGTCCCTGTTGTCACCAGGAGCCTCTCAGATGCTTGGTCACCATCCTCCAGTGTCACAGCAGCTCCACCAGCAGCAGAATCTTCAGTGTCAGCAGTAAGGAATCTTGGAGACCAGTGAGCTCCCCCACTGGACTCGCCCTGCTTTTCACAGCAAAGTCACTCCTCATTTCCACCGGGTTGTTTGGAAACTCCCCAGCCAGCTGGGGTGCCCAGAGCACACTCCCTTCCTCCCCACCACCACGGCCACAAGTCTTTCCTTCTCAGTCCAGGTTACAAACCTCCAGAACTATGTCTGACAGGCCAGCACAAGGCAATCAGCCACGCTTGTGAATCAAAAGTTATTGATAAATGTGTCAGAATTCCTCCTGTGATGCAGGGCAGCTTCCAGCAGCCGTTGCTGCTATCGAGAGTGCCTCACTGGGCATCCAGGAGATCCCAGCAGGGTCTGGCACAAGGGACAGGAGGGGACAGGAGTGTGCTGGGCGAGCTCCAGCTCTGTTACAGCTGTGTGCTGGGCTCGGGCTCCCTCCCCACGCCAGGGTTACGGTGCTGCCAGCTGCTCACCCCGGGACAATTCCCTCTGCCCGCTGCGTGCTCCTGCCTCCCCCCCTTGCGCCGCTGTCCCCAGAAAGCACTGTCCCCTGTCTGTCCCCTGCCACGGTCAGGGCACAGGGGAGAAGGCATGGCTGGCTGCGGGGCAGTGGGGCTTGTCCTGGGACACAGCGGTGGGAGAACCTGTAAAACCCGTCCCAGGGGGGTGGGTCAGCCACTGTCACCACTGTCCAACCTGGACATGGCCCAGGGGCTGCTGTGTCCCCTCTGTGGGCCTGGGCAGCACCGAGTGGTGCAGTAGGAATGGGAGGAGGAGGAGGGGGAGGAGGATGGCTGATGGCTGATGGCTCAAAAGGAACCTGAGTCCAGGTGTGCTCTTCAGCATGTTCCCTGGCATGAGGACTGGGAGCACTCGAAGCTGGTTTAAGACTGGTGAGAGCAACCTCCAGGTCACACCGTGGGGACACCTGTGGGGTGGCTGGGGTGGGCAGCACTGCACGGCTGTGACCGGGCAGTGGCAGGGCCATCCTCTCTGCCACATGGTCACCCATGATGGGAGGGCACACGGGGAGGGGTCATGGCAAGGCCAGCGCACACCGCAGGGCAGATCTACCCCCGTCCTGCAGGACGGGCCAGCTGGACCCCAGGCTCGCCAAAGCTGTGGCTGTCCACACCCCGAAAGTGTCCAAGGTCAGGCTGGACAGGGCCTGCACCAATCTGGGCTAGTGTAAGGTGTCCCTGCACACGGCAGGTGGGGTGGAATGAGATGATCCATAAGGTCCCTTCCCACCCAACCCATTCCATGACTCTGAGATCAGCGGCACGGAGAGGTGGGCTCAGGTTCCAGCCCCCATTTTTGGAAGCGGGACAGCGGCTGCAGGACACATGAATCCCCAAAGCCCTTGAGATGTGCCCCTCAGGCTCTCCTGGCTGCTGGAGGCTCAAGCCCAGCCCAGGCTCTCCTCTGCACCAACAAATGTCGCTGCACATCTGAGAAACACGAGGGCAGCTGCAGCCAGAACCTACAAAGGGCTAGCAGAACCTCCCAGTGAATTCCGGTTTGCCATCCACTCTGGAGCTGTGCCTGGGATTGGTTATGGATACAAAGGCAGAGCTGGAGGTTCCCGGGGAGCTGCACAAGCCTGTTTTGTGCTTTTTTTTAGACCCCCCAGGCAGAGGATTACGCAGTGCCACTGATTCCATAGGACCACCTGATGTGTGGGCTGGCAACAGCTGGCAGCAGCTCCTGGGCAGCAGCAGCCTGCATGGACAAAGCTGTTACCTCTCCTCCCTTCCTGGCTACAAGCCCAGGGAAGGCACTCCTGGCCTCTCGCTGTGACCAGGAGCCAGCTTTTGAGGACAGATGCTGCAGCAGCTCCCTTATGGTACTTCCAGCGTGGCAAGCATTCCCCAGCCCAGGACCAGCCCCTCCCCATGGCCTGCTGGCACCTGCGGCGTGCCCCACCACATGCCCTGTTCTCAAATAACATCAGCACCACACGTTGGCTGCTACTCTTTAATGGCTCCTGGCCACCACAGGGCAGGGGACACGTCGCTGGAGCAGGGCCTGGTCATCAGGGCCTGGCCATCACAGCTTCAGCTCGTGGGGCATGGGCTCCCCTCGCAGCCCGGCCAGCAGGTTCTTGGCTGCCAGCACGGCCATGGTGCTCCTCGTGGTGTACGTGGCGCTCCCGATGTGTGGCAGGATCACTGCAGGGACAGGGAGGGACACTGCTCACCCCTCACCCTGCCCCAGCAGCCCCTTCTGGGGCTGTCACATGTACAGCTTCCAGGTGGACGCTATTTGTGTGTTAATAAATACGCAATATTACTGCTATAAGTAAAGCATTCAGTAGATACACGTGCAGGAATTATGTCCTGCCTGGTCTTGTTTCAGAGCTCTCAGATCTCCAAGTCCTGCAAATATCTCCAGAAAGTCTCTGCTCTTATCACTCCTCACACTGCCTACTTTGAGAAACAATGCAAACAAACGAAAAGTGAGTTTTAGCAAAACAGAACAACAGCTACAGTTTGTATTTCAGAAAGAGACAGTCATGGGCAGTTCCAAATTTTCATGGATGTGCCCATGGTTTCTTTTTGGAACATACTTTTCCTACCCTAGAAACCCTCTCCCCATGGAGGGAGGACATCCTGTGAGACACTGGCCAAACAAGCTCCTTCCTAGCCATCCTTCCTCACCTGCATCATCCTCCTCCAGAGAAGACAGGTCTCAGTGCTGGACCTACACCTGCCCACCTGCCCCATGTCCCACCTTCCCAGAGCCTGGAACTGTCCAGGTAACAGGCTGCCCATGCCCACGGCAGCCCAGCAGCGCTCCTGGGACCAGGACTCCTCCAGGCAAACTCAGCAGCCCACTTTCAGTCACTGGGGAGCTTTTCCATCACAGTACGTGCCCAGGAGCCTCAGAACACCTGAGCTGGACAGGGCCTGAGCTGGGAATTGGCTTCTCTTTCATGTACCTGCTGATAGCAGATCCTCCACGAATTTCACACATTGAATGAAGAGCCATCACAAAGGTTATCTCAATGGCTTTCTGGAAAATTAGAGCAGCTCCCACACTTGTTTGGTATCATGCTGGTGAGTTTTGACCCCACAGCAGCTCCCTGCATTGTACACTAGCCCAGCTGCATACACCTGACCTGCCTGTCCTGTGCTCTGCTGCCCAGCGGCACCAGCTGAGCAATGGGGCCCAGGGGTCCCTGTCACACCTGTCACACCTGGGGCCCCGGGACAGCAGCTGCTGCAGGAGGGGTCTGCCAGCCCCTGCAGGGGTCTGCCAGCCCTGGGCACTCACCGCAGTTCCTGAGGGACAGCAGGGGGTGGTCAGTAGGCAGTGGCTCCGGCGTGGTGACGTCCAGGCCGGCGGCTGCGATCTGCCCGTGGGCCAGCGCCTCGTACAGGTCCTCCTGGTTCACCACTGCCCCCCTGCCAACGCCAGGGCGACGGGCTGGCCTCACTGCTGAGGGCCCCGCCGGCGCCAGGAGCAGAGGCAGCGTCCCCAGGACTGCCTGAGCACGGGTCAGACCCTCTCTGGATGAGCCTGAGCCTCCCAGCATCGAGCTCCAGCTGCCCACAGTGGGGGAAGAGCTGGGTGCTCCTGAATAATTTATCGTGCCTTTGGCTCTCTCCCAAGGGGCCTTGGCAAATGCTCCCAGTGGCTGCAGCCATGAAGGCTGCGTGTGCTGCCTGGACTCACAGCCCAGCAGATCCCCCCACACCTGTGGAAGGGCCACAGCCCCCCTCCAGACACAGGTCTGTGCTGCCAGTACCTGCTTGTGTTGACGAACACAGAAGTTTTCTTCATCCTGCCAAAGAAGTCCCTGTTGCACATGCCCTGGGTAGCTGGCGTCAGGGCACAGGTGACCACCACGAAGTCTGACTCCTCGGCCAGCCTGGTGAGCGAGACTGAGGGGAGAGCAGGGGAACACGGCACTGCAGCCAGCCCCTCCCTCGGCAGAGCTCCAGGGGCAGCTGCAGTCCCTGCTGTCCCCCCAGCAGGACACCCTGGTGTCCCCAGCCCCCGGGGCAGCCCACGGGACCCTCCCTCCTCCTGGAGCAGCTGTCACATTTTGCTCCTGCTCACTGCGTCCAGCTTCCTTGTGGGAATGAAGCTGACAGAAAATCACCAATGCAGGGACACAGGGAAGGGGAGCAGTGGCAGGACCAGCTGCAGCCTGGAATACTCACACTGCTCTGATGATCCCCTGCGTGCCCAGCCCTCGCAGGAGGCAGGGTCCCCTGTCACGCCCACCTGGGGCATGTCTGGGACATGGCACTCCCTCCCTTGCTGCCCCCTCACACGGCCGATGCCCCGGAGCCCCCCAGACCCCCCAGCTCGTGCCCTCCCTCCACTGCCACCCTGCAGGTGACAAACCCCGTGAGCGGCACCCCCTGGAGCCCTCCCAGCCATGGTGCTCCCTGACTGATGGCTGGCAACAGCCCTGCCCCAGTGCTGTCCTTACCAAACTCAGCCCCAAACTCTGCCGCGCTCTCTGGCTTCGGGCCGCTGCCGGTGTACAGAAACTTCCTGACCCCAAACGGCTTCAGGCGCCGGGCAACTGCCTGTCCTAGGAGCGAGGCAGGAAGGTGTCGGGCTGCTCTGGCTCCACAGCACGCGTGGGGACCAGCACCTGGAGCCACTGAAGCACTGATGCAGGGGGATCAGCCCTGCCTGGCTGCGGGGTGGGGTTGGAGACCTTCTGCTGTGGAAAGGGGCCCGTGGGCACTGCCCCCGTGGCTGCCCTGGGGAGCAAGGACAGGAAGGCTGCCTGCTGGCAAAGTCCACAGCTGGACAGTGCCGAGCGTGGACTTTGGCACTGTGCTTGTGTAACTGAGGAGCAGGAGGAGGCAGAGATTGCTGCAGGGGCTGGAGGCCGTGGAAGCACATGAACACCTGAGACTCTAAGGCTGAGGCTGGCGAGCCAGTACAGCTGCAGGGAGAGGCTCTGCAGGCTCCCCTCGCTGTGCCCATGGGGTTTAAACAGGTGAGCACCAGGCCACCACCTTGGCTGAGTCACAGAGTCCCAGAACAGTCTGGCTTGGGAAAGACTGCAAAGGCCATCTCATTCCAACCCTCCCACCTCCAGCAGGGCCACCTTCCAGTAGCCCGGGCTGAGGGTGAGGCTCCAAGCTCACCCTGCCACTGCTGGAGACACAGAGATCTGCCCTCTGAGCTGCACTCACCTATCCTGCCCAGCCCGATGATGCCCACGGTGCTTTCGGACAGGCCATACCCACACATCCACAGGGGCTTCCAGGTTGTCCAGCCGCCACTGGCAGAGAGAGCGGGACAGGAACAGGGTCACGGAAAGCTGTTCAGAGCCCAGCCCCACACCAGGTGCTCGGTGTGAGCTGCATGAAATCCCGGCCTGGCCCCTCGTCACCAGCCCGTGTGGCACACTGCGGGGCCAGCGGGAGCCCTTGGCGGGCACTCACCTCTTGACCTGCTCGGCAGCCTCGGGCAGGCGGCGGCAGGCGGACAGCAGCAGGGCCACGGACAGCTCGGCGGTGGCGTCGGTCAGCACGTCCGGGGTGTAGCCCACTCGGATCCCCCTGCAGCCAGAGCGGGCTCTGGGTGCTTCCCTGCCATCGCCAGGCTGGCTGCCAGCACTGCGCCTGTCCCAGGCTCCCGGGGACATCCTGCGGCTCTCAGCCCTTCCCGGCACTCTCTTTCTCTTGCCTCGGCCCAGCACCCAAAGGTTTCTCCAGCCCTGGCGTGGCGGGGGTGACCCCAGCCACAATCCAGCAGTGGAGGGGTGCAGGCAGCTGACCCCACCCAGCCCCATGCTCTGTGAAAGCCCACCTGCCAAAAGGGACCAGCGGGATGTGGGTCGGGGGAAGGGGTCCAGAACAGGGGGGTGCAGAGCAGGGGGTGCAGAGCAGGGGGGAGGAACGGAGCACGGGGGTGAGAGCCGGGCCAGGGTCGGAGCAGGGCAGGAGAGGGGCAGCGTTACCGCTTCTTGATCTCGTCCAGGGCGAGGTGGTCAAAGCCCACGGACAACGTGCTGATGACCTTCAGGCCGGGCCCTGTAAGACACGACGGGCGCTGCCGTGCCTGTCCCGGGGGCCCGGGGCCTGGCCGGGGGGAGCAGGGGCCCCGCACGCACCGGCCGCGTCCAGCACCTCGCGGTCGATGCGGTCCGAGAGCAGGCAGAGCAGCCCGCGAGCCCCCGCCACGCCCGCCAGCAGCTCGGCCCGCGGCACCGGCTCCTCCGAGTCCCACTGCTGCACACGGCACCTGCGGCACCGGCACCGGCCCCGTCACCCACCGGCGCCGGCACCGGCACCGGCACCGACCGGGACCGGGACCGAGACCTGCGCCGGCATCGGGACCGGCACCGGAACCCGCACCGGGACCCGGCGCCGCACCGAGACCGGCACCAGAGCCCGCAGCGGGACCGGCTCCGGGCCCCGCGGCGGCACGGCCACCGACCGCCGCTGGCGCTGCCGCTGCGGCGGGGCTCGCCGCGCCCCGCGCTCACCCGCTCGCCTGGGACAGCACCCGCAGCCCCTCGGCCGGGATCCGCCGCGTCACGAACACCGACATGGCCGCTGCCACCGCCGCCGCCAGCGCCGGACAGCCCCGAACGGCCCGGGCACACCGGAACAGCCCCGAGCAGCCCGGGCACACCGGAACAGCCCGCCCGCCGCCCCGGCGCCGCTCCGCCCCGGGCCCGCCTCCCGCGGGGTCGCGCCCTGCGTTCGGCCGCCCGTACCTGAGCGGGCAGGTGTGGCCACCCACGGGCGTGGGGACATCCCTGCACAGGAGAAGGAGGCGCAGGGGGGACGTTGTGGCTCTGCACAGCTCCTGCCAGGAGGGGACAGCCGGGGAGATTTGGGATCATCCCAGGGAACAGGGACAGGAGGAGAGGGAACGGCCTCAGGCCGGGCCAGGGCAGGCTCAGGGTGGGCAGCAGCAGAAATTCCCCCATGGAAAGGGAGCTCAGGCCTTGGAACTGCCCAGGGAGGTGTCCCTGGAGGTGTCCCGGGAATTCCTGGAGGTGGTACTCAGAGCTCTGGGCTGGGGACAAGGTGGGGGTCCGTGGTGCCGGAGTTCTTGTGCAGCCCGGTGGATCCGCTGGTGCTGTGACATCCACTTGCATGCACACACCTGTGCACACACACTCACACACAGGTCTGTGTGCACACACCTGTACCCACCTGCACATACAGGTGTGGACATTCCCACACACACACACCACATCGGGTGCTCCTTTGAGCATCCTTAGAGCTCCTTTGGCGTGAATTCCCCCCCACAGCCTCTAGTGGCAGCTTTGGGGCGTCCCAGAGGCTACGGATGGGCAACTGCCCCCTCTCACTACGCTGTGAAACTGCTCATTAATTAGCCCAGATTTAAATTGTCTGGAGACCTGATTCGAAGGTGTTCTGAGACTGCAGTACGGGGCAGGGGAGCCCAAGGGAATGGTGATCTCGGTAGCTAACAGAGCTGTGCTGTCTCTTGGAATGAGCACAGAGGCAGACAGGTAAAGACAACACATTTGCGGGCAGAGGAAACATGGAGTTTGAGGTCCATACACCAGAATATTGCTCCATGTGGGATTCATTCTGCTGCTCCAGGTGGGATTTCCCTTTATCATGATGCACCATCAGCATGTTGTCAGATTATGCCAACAGAATTGGTTTTACTTTTTAATAATTGCTTGAAAGTTTGTTTTATGCTGCCGAGCTGGGTATCATTCCAGCTGACACCTTATCTGCCTCCCTGATCAGTCTGGATTAGTGTCGGGAGTACTGCTCTCCAGTGTGACTCCTCCAGGCTCATCCTGCTGGGGTTTTCCAGCTCCCGCTTCCCAGTCCCAGTGGATGTGGTGGAGTCACCCCCCCAGACACTGCAGCAACCTCCAAGCTCTGTGGCAGTGCTCCCAGTGGCACCAGAGAGACAGAGGCCCCAGAGAGGGTTTATTTACAAAACAAAGTGCACAATTCTGGCCACAACGTGTTTTTACCCATTAAAGGCACCTGTAAATGGTCTCCTTTACCATGACTTCAGGTGTGGAGTTCCTCAGCCCTTCCTGGTCCCCCTTGAAGGGGAGGTGGTGGTGCTGTGCTCCTGCTCTGCATCTCTTGGGGGCCCTTGGCAGCAGAGCCACAGGGTCACCCTGGCTCTGGGTAACATCCCTTGTTTCCCATTTTGGGGGTTTCTGGATAAAACCCACACACTCAGGCAAATGCGTAATTCTGTTTGCACCTTGTGATTTGTTGCAGGCAGACCTGGCTGTCCCACCTCTGGGAAACTGAAAACCTTTCAAAGAGGGCTGTAAGAGAGGGAGAGGAGTGGGTGGAGGGACACCCACTATGCTCCCACACATCTCTACCACGCAGGTGTGGGCTGCCACACCTCCACACTCCCATACGCCCCTCCTGCTGCCTGGTGGGAAGGACAGTGGCAGAGTTGGGAATGCCACGCTCTCTGGTACCGCTGGAGTTTGACCAGTGTCAGGGTGGGACAGAAGAAGCCACCAGCCTCCCTTTCTGGAGGGAAACACCAGCCACCCCAGGCAGAGAGGGCAGCTCTCCAGAGGATACAGGAGCGTGCAGGTGTGGCAGTCTCTTGCAAAAAGCCAGAGAATGGCTGGGTGTCTGCCCATCCCATCCCATCCCATCCCATCCCATCCCATCCCATCCCATCCCATCCCATCCCATCCCATCCCATCCCATCCCATCCCATCCCATCCCATCCCTCCTGTCCCACCCTCTCTGGGCTCTGAGGAGGAGCTGTGGCTCTCCAGGAGTGCAGTGATGGAGGTTGGCTCCCTGGGGATTTATGCAGCCGGCCAGGAGGAGCCCTGAGGACTGGTGCCCAGTTCGTTGTCCAGAGCCCATTTGCTGGGACCCACCTGGTTACTGGAGAGCCTGTCCTCCCGTGGTATATGCCCAGGACAGGTGTCCCCGTGTGTGCCCCTTGTGCCAGCAGTGCTGCTGGCAGCAGGAGTGGGGCCGGCAGGGCTGTGCCATGGCTCCGTGTGCCCTCACCCCATGGGTGGGTCTGGGCGGGTGTCCCTCCTGTGCCCTTCAGCCATCCCCCACACCACGGGCGGGGGCTGGTTGTGCTGCTGCTCCCTGCAGCACCTTTCACACCCAAAAATACAGGTGTCTGTGTCCCTCCTGCCCACCTGCTCCCAGATCGGGCTCCTGGTGCAGCGAGAGGCGTGGCAGGGGTGCTGGCTGGGCAGGGCCATGTGACCCCTGCCTGGTTTATTCCTGGCAAAACCAGCAGTCTTTGGCTGGAGGGGCCGCTCTGAGCTGAGCCAGCCAGCCTGGCAGCACCACAGCGCATCCCAGCACTGGGGCTTCCTCCTTCAGCCCTGGCAGTGCCTCACCCTCCACTGTCCCGGCACGGCCCCGCTCCCTGGCAGACTTTCCTTCCTTGCCCGTGAGGCTGGCAGAGCCCCCGGGTCCCACTGTGTGCCACAGGGACTGCCACTGGCAGTGCTGGGGCAGTCCTGCCACCCCCCCCGGCTCCACCACCCACCACAAACTGGGAGAGGGACTCAGAGCAGCCGGGGGAGCAGCTGCCCACCCGGGCCCCAAAGTCCCAGGAGCCTGGCTCTTCCCACCCTGTCCCAGCCAGGGCTTCCTGCTGGCCTTGCTGTGCCCACGTCCCTGTGTCCTTGCTGTCCTTCTCCCCCTTGTTGTGCCCACGTCCCTGTGTCCTTGCTGTCCTTCTCCCCCTTGCTGTGCCCACATCCCTGTGTCCTTGCTGTCCTTCTCCCCCTTGCTGTGCCCACATCCCTGTGTCCTTGGTGCCCTTCTCCCCCTTGCTGTGCCCATGTCCCTGTGTCCTTGCTGTCCTTCTCCCCCTTGCTGTGCCCACGTCCCTGTGTCCTTGGTGCCCTTCTCCCCCTTGCTGTGCCCATGTCCCTGTGTCCTTGCTGGCCTTCTCCCGTGTCCTTGCTGTCCTTCTCCCCCTTGCTGTGCCCACGTCCCTGTGTCCTTGCTGTCCTTCTCCCCCTTGCTGTGCCCACGTCCCCCTGTGTCCTTGGTGTCCCTGTGCCCCTCTCCCCTTGCTGTGCCCACGTCCCCGCTGTGCCCGTGTCCCTGCTGGACCCCGTGTCCCTGTGGTGCTCAGAATCCCATCAGCCAGGTGAAATCCCCCCTTCCCTCTGGTCCAGGAGTGTGCTTGAGCTGTCAGACTGCTGCTACAAGGTTCTATTTAAAGCATTTTCAGAGGTTTCCTGTAGACAGGAAAATCTTACTGTTCCCACTGGGGATTCCAACCACATTGGTTTCTTTAATCCTCCTTAAGGCATAGCTGGGATTTTGTACCTGGGAGCAACTGAAATGATGCTGTTCTAGGAGAGATACTTTAATTCTCTCCTAGAAGAGGTCTTTGAAAGAAGGCTCTAAGCTCTGCCTGGAGTGAATTCACAGTGGACATATCAACCTTAGTGCCCCATGCAGCTTGTGGGGTGAGAGCTTGTCACCCCACAGGTGACAAGGAGTTCTGGTGAATCCTGTAAATGGGAATGAGCCCACAGCCTGTGCCTGCAGGGTGACAACTTTCCAATTGCCAAAACACAACTTCCTCTTTGAAACGCTCTCAGGGAGAGCACTTAGGGCAGCACTTGGGGCAGCATCTGCAGCGGGCAGCGGGGAGAGGGACAGGGCACAGCAAAGGAAAGCAGGATGGGGATAACCACTGAGTGTTCAGACAAAATGCAGGAAAAAGGGAGGCAGATGGCATGAATATTAGTGCATGAAAATGACTAGCACTCTGAGAATTTCCCAGTGTACTTCTGACTGGTTTGGGCTTGCTTTTATAATTAATTTATGGAAAGCACTTAAATTGGGAATAAACACAATCTCACAAATCCCTGCTAATCTCTGCCTGTATTTTTGAAATGATACCCTGAAGGTATAGCTCCTCACAATGATTAAACTGCTTTTCTTTTAAGAATTAAAAGGGACCTTTTCCATGTGGCCATGTGCTGTGTGAGCAGCCAGGCCCACACTCTGACCTGCTCTAGATGCAATATACTGTTGGAGGTGCCTGGGTAGGGCATTTCCCCACTGGATTGCTAGATGCCAAATCTGCCTATATTTTCATTTTGGATTCATGTATTTTAATGCAAAATATGACCTGGTGTGTTGTCAGCCTACGACTCAGAAGCACTCAGCTATTAGCATAAATTTAGAAAGCTCCTTGAAAATGAAAAGAAATTTATTTAATTAAGTGTCTGCTTTTCCCTGCTGGTGCAAGCCAAGCTCCCTCCGTGCATGGGCTGTGCAGAAGGTGCTTGGGGCGGCGCAGCGCGAGGGGGATTTGGGTCTCTGGGCGCAGGCAGGAGCAGTGTGGAGCAGCTCTGCACAACTGGGGAAGCCTGGGGAGACACAGGCTGCCCTCCCTGGGCTGCTGGCCCTGCTGCAGGTGCCAGAGTGCTGGCTGGGCCCTGTGTCCCTGTGCAGGAGGGAAGGGCAGCGAGGACAGAACAGTGTGGCATGGGAAGCTCCCCACAGTCTGCAGTGGGATACAGGTCCCCAGGGTGCTGCGAGGTTGGGCCTGAAAAGGGTCCAGCAGTGACAGCATCAAGGTGTGGGAAGAAAAAAAAGATTTTATTACATATTAAACAAAGATTTTATTATTATTTTATTATATTCTTGTGCTTCAGCATGGAAATCCAGGTAGGAATCACCCAGGGCACAGCCTGTCCCTTTTGTTTGGCCCGTGCAGCTCAGTCGTGCACTGAAGCAGCATTTTCCTTGTCCCCTCCAGCAGCCTCTCCATGCCACAGCTCATGGAAGGAACTGTGGTGCCAAGGAGCCCCTTCAGCCTCACAGACATGGGGACATGGGGGTGCTGGAGCAGCTCCCAAGGTGTGCTCCCCATTCTGCAGGCTGAGGGCTGTGCCAGCAGCCCCAGGAAGGACCTGGGACACGGACACGTGGGCCAGCAGCCCCAGGAAGGACCTGGGACACGGACACGTGGGCCAGCAGCCCCAGGAAGGACCTGGGACACGGACACGTGGGCCAGCAGCCCCAGGAAGGACCTGGGACACGGGCACGTGGGCCAGCAGCCCCAGGAAGGACCTGGGACACGGACACGTGGGCCAGCAGCCCCAGGAAGGACCTGGGACACGGACACGTGGGCCAGCAGCCCCAGGAAGGACCTGGGACACGGACACGTGGGCCAGCAGCCCCAGGAAGGACCTGGGACATGGACACGTGGGCCAGCAGCCCCAGGAAGGACCTGGGACAAGGACATATGGGCCACAGGACAGGAGGCTGGCAGGGCCCCACGCCGTGGTGTGCCACTGTGGGTGCCATGTGGCATGTGGCTGGGACCTCTCACTGCCTGGGGGTGGCCAGCAACCTGGCCAGGAGGGCAAGCTGGGGCAGTGCCACCCCTGGCGAGTCCCAGTGGCGGTGCTGTGCAGAGTCCTTGTGGCACTGCTGCCCTGGCACTGCTCCCCACAGCAATCTCTGCACATCCCTCAGGGCGCAGCTCCAGCTTGCCAGAGTGGGTATAGAACCTGGAGTTGGTTTTTACAAATTCTGCATTATATATATATATAATACAATGCAATATATATTACATATGTAAGATCTATTTTGTAGAGTTATTTATTGCTCTCCTGCTGCAGGAATTTGTGCCGTCACAACCTTCCCAGGGGTCTGCATACTTTTTTTTTTCCTCAGTGTTTCCCTCCTACACACAGGAGCGATAGATTCTAACACAGTTTTTCTGTTCTTTAGGGGAAAAGAGAGAGAATGTGAAAGACTGAATGCTATCTTTGTTTTCAAAATAATGCTGCAGTAATTAAAATGCTCGGAAAGTTGTTCTGTTCCCAGAAGTAATAAATAGTTTTGACTGTTTTGCCCCATTAATTGCACATTACTTAAATATGTGTATTTTATAACATGCGTGTTCACTCACCTGCTTGCTCTGAAAGTCAAATGCACGTTTGAATATGCATTATACCCTTTAATGCACAGTAATTATTCGGTGCATTATACAGGCTGTTCCTGAGCCAGGAGCAGGTTTTTGTGGGGGCTGCAGGGGCGCTTGGTGCCAGCTCTGGGCCGTGGGAGCAGCCCTGCTCCGAGGGAGCTCGTGTACTCGGGGTGACTGCCAGCGCCAGCTGGGAATGCTCCAGCAGCTTGCTCCAGTTTCCTTCTCCCTGGCAGATCCCAGCTGAAGAGGCCCAGTTTCAGCTGTCCAGGGTGGCTTGGTTTGGAAAGCCAGGTGTCTGCTAAGGAAGGCAGGAGCCTCCCCTGAAATGCAAAAAAAAAAAAAAAAAAAAAAAAAAAAAAAAAGTAGACCCCCCCCCATCCCTCTGAATTGTTATAAATTTGGACAGGTAGAAATATGGGAACAGGAATAACAGTTCTTTATTAGGGAGGAAAATAATATAAAATAAACAATGCAGTGGACCAAAACAACACTGGCAGAGTCAGAACACAACCTGACACCCTGTGGGTCAGGGTGTTGGCAGCAGCCCAACTGGAATTGTGGCTGCAGCCCTCCTGGAGGGGCAGGTGTTTTCTGTTGGAGCAGTGATCCTGTAGAAAAGGGTGCAGTCTTCCTGCAGGGGAAGAGGCAGCTGTTCCTCTGGGAAATCCAAAGCAGGAAGAGCCGTGCTGGTGTTCCAGAAACTCAAGATTATATCCAGGTAGGAATGCTTGGCTCCTCCCTCTGGGCGGAGCAGCTCACATTGGGCTGTTACAGTTCTTACCAGTCACCGGTGACATTCAACGGCCCATTATCAGCAGATGTCTCTCTGAGAGAGGACTGGTTATGGAAGACATAAGGAAAACTATTGTAAATGCAGGTGAACCTGGTGGGGAGAAATGCTGGTGTGTGACTCCAGCTCAGAGGCTGAATGATTTCTTTATTATAACTATGCTATAATGCATTAATATACTGTTTAAAGGAGATACTAAAACTACAAACCTACTTGTTCTAACTACCATATCTAACTCCTCACAACTCGTGATCCTCTCTGAGAGTGCAGCCACAGGTGGGTTGGATTGGCCATCAGCTTAAAAAATCCTCACCAGAACCAAGCAATCACCCCAGGTAAACAATTCTCCAAACACATTCCAAGGAGCAAAAATAGAAATTGTTTTCTCTTTCTTCTCTCTGTGCTCCTCTGTGAAAAAATCCTGAGAGGGAGAATAATGTGCCTGCCACAGAAAACAGTGCATTTAACAGAAGACAATTGCCATACAGATGGGAAATGGAATACATCTTGCCTTTCAGTCAGGGACACAGGGGCAGCACAGGTTCCAGACTCCGACCAAATGCTCGGCTCCTGCCAGCCTTCACCAGGTCTCTGTGTTCTTGGTGTTTGTAGGAAACATTTAGGAAACATCGTCTCAGCTGTAAAAGCTGAGAAGCCTGCCAGCTGAGGGGAGCAGGACCACCAGTGTTTGGGGAAGAACCGTGAGGGTTTGGGGCAGCACAGGACAGGCCATTGCTCTGGTGGCTGCCACCTCCTAGGATCACCTGGTTCTGCTTTTGGGCGGTGACACACGACACTGAGGGACCAACAGGCCTCCAGCCCTAAGGGAGAGAGGCAACAGACTCTGCCAGGTCTCTTGATAACTGAGGGACATCCAGAGTGTTTGAAAGCTCACCAGCCATGATCAGAGCACCCAGTAAATCTGATCTCCCTGATCTCCCTGCCCTGCCATGTGGAAAACAGCCCACAGCTCCCACCAGCTGAACTGGTGCTGGGTTAAAGATGAAATAATGACCAGGCACAGGGCATCAGGGCCCCAAGCAGACATTTTTCTGCTGCATCCCTTCCTCCTGCTGCTGCTCCCAGCTGCTTCTGGAGCCCTCACCTGAAGGGAGAGCACTCACCTGGGATGTGCAGGCCAGCACCCCACAGCTGCTGATCTTCACAAGTGCCCACGTCTGTGAGGGTGAAGCAGCCCCCAGGATGGTCCCTGTGGGGATCACTGCCCTGGAGAATGGTGCTGAGCTCCCCACAGAAGCAGCCCACGGCACACAGCTCTGGTGGGACAGAGCTGGGGCAAACCCAGAGCAGAGCTGGGGAAGGGGAAAGGGATCCACATCCTCCGTCTGGCATGGTCCCAAAACAAAGGAGGATGCAGCCCCACGTGTGCATCCTGCCAGCAGACCCACATCCCTGCAGCTGTTAATGAAACAAGAGTAAAAATTTAACAGAGTAAAAATCCATTTAGATTTAAGTGAAATGTACCGCTTTGAACTTACTAACATAAGTAAAATATACTGTTTAGTCTAGTAGCTACAACACTAACAAAGCTACCCTAACTAAAGAGAAAAAATACAAATTTCCAAACTAAAAAAATAAAAGATAAGAAAAACTCTTCAGACCTTGAAACAAACAGCACAAAGTGACCTAAGAGTTCTTTCTGTACTTTCTAACAAAAACTGAGTACAAGTGTAACTAGCTATAAGTGTAACACAAAATCAGCAGAATAAATACGCATGAATCTATTGTAAAATTCTATGCACGTAAAAATTCGTTAAAAGTAATAAAAAAAATTTGAGAGTTCTCAGAAGCACGCATGTCCTTTAAAAGAGAAATATCCCTCACATGCGTCCAGCTGCAATAAAAAGATACTGTCTCTACAAATCTTGATTAGAATTGTAAAGTTTTGATTTTTCATCTGCGTTTCATTATGGTGGCCCTGCGAGTGGCAGGGAGGGGCAGGGACCTGCTGGCACTCGGCAGGGCCAGGGCTGTGCCCTGTCCCCAGGAGCCACGGCTGGTGGCCGTGGTGCCAGCGATAGGTCCGGCTGCAGCTTCTGAGGAACAATGTGCTCCTACTGTATGGTAACAGATTGTACATCAAAACTATTATTTCCAACATCTCTGGCTTAATTGTAAAACTATAATACAAATGACATTGGGGGTTTGCTGGAGTTAAATTTTAATAGCAAGCCAGCACCCTTTTAATGACATTTTATACATTTAAATTGGGCATGATCCCTTTGGGAACAGTAATTTTATTCATGGAGATTATGTCTAATTTGAATATAAAAACACCACTAAAAAGATATTGGATTTGCTATTTTTCACTTGCAGGAGCTCCGGAGTCCAATCTTCCCAACTGACAGGGCTTTGGCGTATTGAAAACTCCAGGAAAGTGCAGCATGAGTCCATGCGAGCCCAGCCGCCCCACCGCTGGCCAGGGCTGGCTCTGGTGGCTCTGAGGGCAGCCACCAGCGCCACCTCTCCGTGCAGCGCTGTGGGGGCGAGCGGCAGGAGGCCGTGGGGCAGCCCTCCGGGGTGGGCCATGCTGGCAGAGCCTGGCTTCTGCTCCAGCCGCTGCGCGTCCTGCTGCAGCTGGAGCCTCTAAGGGCGGCAGCTGCCTCCAGCACTGCTCCTCTCTCTCGTGCTGGAGCTGGCCAGAGCCTCCCAGTTCCAGTGTCGAACTAATGCGGCTCCTGTGGGACCACAGGTGCCGTGGCTGGGGGGGTCCTTTCCTCCCCGGGGGCACAAGAGGCTCTGGCTGACGCGGCGCTGTGCGGCAGCAGCGCCGCTTGCTCTTTCCAGTGGCAGCAGTCACAGACTGATGGCTGACAGGCTCTGCAGGGACTGTCACCAGCCCACACTCACCCCTGCCTGCGCACGAGGGACCCTCAGTGGCTGGCGCTGCTTTGGAGAGCGAGGAACGCCGGCACAGGCAGCACAGACGCGGCACGCAGCGGCCGGAGCCGGGGCACGCCCGTGGCTCCCGCAGGGGCCGGGCTCCTCGCCAGGGAGGATGCTGAGCGGAGGTGCCAGCCTGCTGGCGTCTCGTGTGCGGGAGCGGCTGGCAGGAGCTGCGGCCAGCCTCGGCTGCCCTGGCTGGCCCCGCCGTGCCGAGTGCGTGCCCGCCGAGCGCGGAGCGGCCGGGACCGTGCGGGGCTGAGCTCCGCACCAGAACCGCTCCTCTGCCACGGAGCCACACGGGCGGCAGCGCCTCTCGGCTCCTCGGGGGACCCGTCCGCGGGTGCAGAGCAGGAGCCCGCGGGGAGCGGGGCGCACCCGCCCCCGGGGCCAGCGGGGCCGCCCTGGGCGCCCGCCGAGCCCCCGCGCCGCGGGCGATAACGGCGCTGCCGGGGCCGCACGGAGCGGCAGCCTCATCTCCGAGACGGGATAAACGGTTTGGCCTTTGGACAAGATTATTTCTGTTCAGAACACGATTGTTATCACTTAATTGAAAATAATTATCCAATGCAAATTGGCTTCAAGTTGGCAGCTGAGTTGAGGAGATGGCGCATTTGCAAGCTGTCCTGAGGAGAGCCGAGTGCGGTGGGAGGGCGAGAGGCTGGGACCGTCCGCAGGGCTGAAGGGGGAGGACACTACAGGGGCAATGTCCCCTTTGCAACACCTGCACCCCTCCAGGAAAACAGCCGGGGCCGTCCTGCCCAGTGCTTTCACTAACTGGGACCCTCTGGTTTGCCCTCCCGCAGCAGTGGGACTGCAGGTGCTGGAGCCAGCTGCTCGAGAGCCCCCAGCTCAGACGTGGCAGTGCTCCCCAGCCTGTGCCCCGCCTGGGCCTGCCTGCACCCGGGATTTCAGCGCACGGAGGAGGCGGGTCTCCTGCTGCTGTCGGCTGGAAGAGCTGCAGCCTTTCACACAAAGGACGTGGCTGGTGCCATAGTGGGGCTGGGGCACAACTGGGATGTGGACACCTCTGGAGAATCCAGCAGGAACAGCCCCCTGGAGCTCTGACCCAACCAGGAAACAGCTGAAGCCTCAGCTGGGCTTGTCCCTCTTGTGCTGGACTTGCTCCGGCCACGTGCAATTAGCCCATAGCTCCAAAGGTTACCTGCGTCTGTGTGTTCTTGCCAGTGAACAGAGGAGAACGTGTCTCTGAAACCTCCCCCATCCCAAACGCCCTGGTGCCTGCTAAACCTTCCTCTTCTGGCTGTGGGCACTCCTGCCTGCAGGCTCCACGGGCCGTGCTGAGCCCGAGCACCTCCTGCCTGGCAGCTCCCTGCGGCCACTTGGCCTTGCCTCTGCTCCCTCTTGTTTTCTGTCTGAATGGATTTGGATTAGACAGGACCTTCCCAAATGCACACAACGCCCCTGCCAGTGCACAAATACACCAGAGAATACCAGCTTTCCACAGCAGTATTTCTATAATTTGACCAGACTGGCACAAGGTTAATTAAAAAAAAAAAACAAAAACCAAAAAACCCCCAATGTTTAAATGCAGTTTCATCAAGTGAAGTGCAAAATGCCTCTGCAAGAATTTCTGCCAGGACTTTTCAAACCTCGCAAAGCACAATTAGACACAGTCAAATATTGCCCTGGTTAAAGACTATTAGTTTTCCTTACATTTGTCATGAATTAATTTTTTCCGGCTGTATCAACAGTGTTTCCTTTATAAATACAACTGGCTCCTTTACATTGAAAAATTAAATTTGCTCTGATAATGAACTGAGGTGCTAATAATCATTTTGCAATGCAAAAAACGTGCCATTACTGGCTGCTGTGCCCTGTGGTGCCACGGTCGCCTGTCACTGACCCCGCTCTGCCCTTGTCACCCCCTGTCCCATCTCGAAGGTGCAGCATGGCAGTGCCCATCCTTGCTAGCAGCTCCTGTGTCAGTGCCTGCCTGTTGGGGTGAGTGAACCCAGCTTTGCTCAGCGCCTCAAGCAGCTGCTCAGTGACACCTGAGGTGACACAAGGTCTGCCAGTGGGACTGAGCCCTACCTGGGCACGCGGGTCGGTGTCGCCACCACGGGCTGCTGGTGCTGGCTACGGTGTGGCCCTGAACACCTGTGGTTAAGTGATGATCCCTGCAGGCTGAACAGCAGTTGCACAGAGAGACTGATGATTTGAGGCAGACTTTGGGGAAAGGAACACTTCAAGGAAAATCCAGACCTGTGCCATGTCATGAAGACACATCCAATTCCCTCCCACAGGTGTGCCATGGACACAGACACCTCGAATCACAGCACTCCTTCTTTCCTCAACCTCTCTGTGTAGTGGCTGCAACAAATGATGGACCCGATACTCTCTTCTCCCCTCTTCACTCCTGGGACACCTGCCCCCATTACCCAACAAGACTGTGACCTTCTGATCCATCCATCTTGTCTCCTCTGCAGTGCTGGGTCTGAGCTGCGGCCCTTTATTTATTCACGCAATGTAGGTTTCCTCATGCTGCCTCACCAGTGCACATCAACTGCGACCTCGAGACACCGTCCTCTCCTGGGATGAGCATGTTTTTCAGTCCCAGGCATCTCTGGAGTAAGGACTGACAGTTCTCTAAAGGAGGGGGGGAAGCAGGCGGGAGGAGTGACAGGCTGAGGAACACTGTGGTTCAATGGAATAAAGCAGAGCTCGATTGAAGCAGCTCAGTGTGCCAGTTGCCAGGCCTGGCGCAGGATTCCAACACAGCACTGCCCTTTCACAGCACCTGACGCGCTGATATTGATGATGCTGGGAAATCCAGCCCTTTTTGCCATTTTACTTGTCCTCTCCTCCTCACTGAACGTAAACAGTCTCCTCAGCTTTATTCTCGTGCTGAACTCTCTAAGATCCATCAGCTGCCCACAGAAGCCTTACAGGGTGTGCTGGGTGGCACTGGCTGCTGGTGACAGCTGGTGCTGGACACAACCCGCTTTGCTCTGAGTGGTACCAGCCAGAGCTGCAGCCACCAGTTTATGTCACACCCAGGTGTTTTCCAGCAACAAGCCAGCCTTGTCCCTGTCCCTCTTTCCTCACTGGTGGCACTATCCAGACCTGCCAGTTTCCCCTGAATGCCCTGCTGGGTGCAGATTTGTGCAAAGCCTGACACTGGACAGTCCTGGAGCTGATGCTGTTCCCTGCCAGGACCCAAACTCACCCCCTGGATGCCCCAGGCCAGATGTGCCACTGCAGGATCTTGTTTCTTTACCCCCAGTGCCAATGCTGCTGCCCACCTGCCAGACACTGGCCTGGGGCCTGGAGGATGCTCCCTCACCCTGTCTGCTTCCAGGGTCACTGCTTTCCTTTTTTTCCCTTCCCACGGTCCTGAAAATCATGCTGCCTCCATCTTTTACTCACTGGAAGTAATCACAAGCTGCAGACATCTACAAAGGCTCTGCGGGGTACCTGCAGGACTCGGGGTGACGTCCAGAGGCAGATCCACCACAAGTCACTGCTGGTGCTGGCAGCAGGCAACAGGCAGGAGCTACAGTGGGCAGCCAGACCTCCGTGGTCCCACCAGTGTGAGTCACTGTGCCTGAACTGCCGGCCCTCACCTGCCCAAGGCAGGCAGGCTCTGCCCGCAGCGCACAGCAGGCTTGGAACGACCCCACAGCCATGTCCAAGGTGAAATATTCCTGTCTGAGTCCACTGAGCAGCAGAGAAAGAGGCAGGGGCTCCCCCTGGTCTGGCTCCTGCCTCGCTGGCAGGGACCTGGCGCTCAGGGGAGGAGTAGGAAGAACTCTGACCTGCTCCACCCTCGGGCACTGCACATGGATGACCGACAGGCACCTCTCTGAGGTGCAGGAAATGCACTCACCTCAAGACACTTACCTGGCCAGATGACCAAAGCAGACACTGAAAACAACCCTCCTCCCTGTCTGCCAGGTTTGTGCTGCTTTGGCTACAGGCCAGTGCTGACTTTTGCTCACAGGAAACACAGAATTCAAAACTGAAAAGGGATGTACAACACAGCATCTGGGAAAAGAGATGTTAATTAACTTAATATTTTTTTCCATAGGGCTAAAACTGATTTTCTTTTCAGTATCATCAGGAATTTTTCAATCAAGCAATAAATGAAGTTAAGCAAAACTTAATTTTTGTTGCCAAAAACATGCTGAAGCAAAGCTAGACATTAGGTTTGCAAATGCTATGCAGGTGTATATCACAAATACCTCTGAAACAGGATGACACGGTCACCAGAACACCTGTGTTCTCACTGTTGAGTTTGCTAAACAAAAACCTGATGACTTTAGAGAGTACTGGCATGGGATAACACAGCCATAATCAGAGTCCTCAAGTTTTTCTTGGGTGCCCATATCCCTTTCCAGCTACCCTTGCAGGGTATAAATGTCTCTGATTTTAACACAGGACTGCTGCAGGAGGAGAGGAGCTGCAGCTCAGTGACACTGTGCTGTTACCAGGAGAGTGGTACAGCACAGAGCACGTCACAGAGCAGCAGGGTATGGATAATTTCCTTTTGACAACAGTGCAGTACGAATGCATTACTTTTTTCCTTTACTCTTGCCAGTGGTGATGCAGCCAGGAAAGAGATCACGATGCTGTTTTCAATTATGTTTGGAATGCAAGGAAATGAGGAACAAATCCATTCTTTTAATATTTCTCATGTAAAGTTTTATTTGTGTTAGTCCTTTGATAAAGCATTTTGTTCTTACAAACCTTAAAACAACATGCTGAATTCCAGTGTATAAAAATAACTGTCTTTAAAAAAAATTAAATTTTAGCACAGTGTGACTGGAACCAAGTATGTTCTTCAGACTCCACTCCTGTTTCTTCCAGCACATCAAAAGGAACAAGGACAGATTTAGCGTGAGATGTAAACTCTGTTCCAGGCCCAGCTGCTCACTCCTGCTCTGCTGACCAGCTGGTAAGGAGAGGATGGAGCCCCAAAAGCTGAGCCCTGAGGGCAGGGGATGGATGGCACTGCTCTGGACAGTGAGGCGGGGGATTGCTGCATCCCAGAGCATGAAGCAGAGACTTGGCTGTCCCTTCCAGGGGCAGGGAAGTGCCCAATGCCCTCCTGCTCTCTGGAGAGGAGTGGTGGCTGAGGGGAAGTGCTTTATACCCAGGTTCCTGCTTTCCACCCCGCCCACCCCTGACCCAAGTCTCCCTGGCATTGGCCCCAAAGTTGCTGTGGTCCAAAGCACAGCCACATCTCGTTGGAGAGCAAACAAACCCTGCCAAACCCAGCGTGCCCCCACACCCCCATGCAAAGAAAATAAACATACAGCATATTCTGAGACCACCCCTGGCAGGAGCTCTGGGCCCTGCAAGCCATGGGGTGGCTCACAGAGATGGAGTGGTCCCCTCTGGCTGTGGAGATGGCCAGGGTGGGTGATGGTGCCCAGCGTGCCGGGTCAGGGACGGACTCAAATTCATGTGCTAAGAGAGGGACAGGAGTAAAGAGAAGGCAGAGCCAGAGCCGGGGAATGCCAGTGCTACCTGCCATCACCAGGATTTCTGTTTGGATTTCTTCCGCTGTTTTATAAGGAACAGATTGTCCCTGCTGTCAGGACTAGCATTTTTCTGCTTTTTCCATTTCTTCTTCCTTTTGGCACCTTCTAGAGGATGCTCAACACATGTGGCCTTGCTGCCTGAGAGCGCCTGGAAGAGGGACTTGCGACGGGCCCTGCTGCCCTTGCAGCCCTGCTGCTTGTACCCTCGAGGGAAGTCCTCTGGTTCGCCGTGCCTTTCAGCATCCCTCCTGTGCTTCTCCTCCTGGGCCTTCTTTGCCCGGTTCACCTTCATCTTCTTTTGCTGCTCACTGCTCCTGCTTTGCTTCCCCTGCTGTTCTTTCCAAAGCTTGCTCTTTTTCTTGTGGCAGGGCACCTCAAGCTCTTCTTCCTGCAATGGTGTTTCAGACTGTTCCGGCAGAAGGCCGGCTTCCTGCAGGTCTGGAAAGCAGAGTGGATTATTTCAATACCTAAAAACCCTAAAACTTGGCACCTGAGCCATCACATCTCTCCTCTGTTACGTATGAAGGTAGACAAAAACTTATATCTGGCAGATTTTTTCTGTGTGGGTTTTTCCTGTCATCAGGCTAGAATCTCAACAAATCGTGATTTAATCCCCTTACTCCTATTTCATGGCATTTTTAATGGCAGCAGATTTTTCAGAATTAAAACATCTGACAATGCTCACTGAGTGACTTTGACACAGTCAATTTCCATCATAGACACACGGATGACTAAAGTCACAAATCTTTTACTACCACCAGGCTACCCCTGTTCAAATCCATGCAGCTTTTCCCAACACATGAAAATAATCACACAATGTTTCTAAAAAGCACAAACACAGAACTGGAAGGTGGGAGTGGTCTCCCAAAACACACTGTACCTGCCACCTTTCTTTTTAACCTGTTGGCTCTCCTCTTGATGTCGCACTCATCATCGTAGTAGTAGACGAAGGGAGAAGTGGGGAACATGTTTCCCTGCATCCTCTTCTCTGAGCACTCCTGCAAAACACATTTCAGGTCACTAGAGGTGGCTGGGTGGTGGATTTCCTGGAGGTGAAATGGGCCAGGTCCTGCAGGTCCTGGACTGTACTTGTGGGGGATGTGGCCAGCACTGACATTTTCATGAGCAGCTCGTAATCCCTCCTGCACACAAGGAGACACTGGTGCTGTTTGAGCACACAGAAGGGAGCTCCCGTCTCCCTGCACACCTTACCACACCCTGTAACATCCACAGAACACACGATGAAGACCAGGCGAAGACAGGTAAACACCAGGGGAGGTGCTGACAGAGCTATTGGGCAGAGGGACAGGGCAGTCCTGCTGCCAGGCAGAATGTTGGAGTCCCGGACATCCCTCTGGCTGCCCTGGCTGGCTCCAGACCCTGGCAGGGGGCTCAGAGACCCTGGCACCAAGTCAAAAACACCTGTGGCTTTGATTTTAGCCCGTGGAAAAAGCTGCCAACTTTGTATGAGGAATTACAAGCCACGAGGTTTGAGCAGTGTGGTAGCTGAATTGACACAGGGTGGAAAAGCAGAATTTTGGGGTTTTTAGAATGGGGTTCAGGGGACAAGATGGAGGGATTTGGGCATGTCCTGGCCTTCTTCTCCTTGCCCTCCATGTCCTGCCGAGATGGTGACACTTTTCTGTTGGTTTAAGGTGCAGACACACTGTCCAACATAAATTACAGATATTGGCACGTTACTGTAAACATGGCACACGGAGTTTTTGGTATAAAATGTGAACACCGCCCTGAGGGCAGACAGAATGCCATGGCCAACCTGCTGGACAGAGCTCAGCAGGGCAGAGAATGTTACAGATAAGGGAAAATAAACATCCTTGAGAAGCCGACCTTGCACATTCCGACTCTTTCTTTGGTTGCACGGGCTGGGAAACGAGGACTTTCACACTCTTGGGGTAATCCCAACACCCAAACCCTGAGAGCAGGACCCCAGCACTTGCTGTGCACACGCCCGGCCCTTCAGAGGCAAACTGCCCCGGCAGGGCACCTGCCTGCCTGGGGCAGGCACCTGGCACCTGGGCTCTTTTGGGTGAGGCTCCCTGCAGAGGGGGGGCAGGCCAAAGGAAAGAGGGCAGCAGCCACGGGGAGCCAGAGCCTGCCAGTAGCCAGGGTGGCTATTGGCCATTCCCTCACAGGGACAAACCACAGGCAAGTCCTGCAGCAGGCTGCTGTGAGCACATCAGGGTGCAGGGAACAGAAAGAGGAAAAAGAAGAGCAGGAGAGCCCTGAATAGAGAGTTGAGGTGAGGAAGGGGCTGACTCTGGCAGCATGTGCATGCCAGCCTGTTTCCCAAACACTTGGAGCAGGAATGTAAGTTTTTTCACTGCTGTGCAAACAGTTTTATCCATGTCTTGAGAGCCAGGCTAACAGGAACACTTCCTATCATTCTGCCTTGTATCTGGGTACCATGATATTGACAGTTGCTTTATTCTGCTTTATCCTCCTTGTAGATTGCCTGTTACCCGCTGTGCTTTGCTCCATCGTCTTTCTCTTCTTAGATACTGCTGAGATCATAGAAACACAGAATCCCACAATGGCTTTGCTTGGTAGAGACCTTAAAGATCATCCCGTCCCACCCCTGCTATGGGCAGGGACACCTTCCACTGTCCCAGGTGGCTCCAAGCCCTGTCCAACCTGGCCTCGGACACTTCCAGGGGCAGCCACAGCTTCTCTGGGTACCTTGTGCCAGGACCTGCCCACCCCCACAGGGAAGAATTTCTTCCTGATAGCTAATCTAGCTGTACTCTCTGTCACTTTGAAGCCATTCTAGCGGCATCTGGGCCTCACCAATCTCCAGGGGCTGCCAGGAGCTTTCGCTCACCTGATGTCTGCACCTTGGGACCAGCAGCTTTCCTGCGTGTGCTGCTGCTGCCACTCAGTGCCACCCTGGCAACCCCTGTCCCTGCCTGCTCCTCTCTCCCTTCCAGAGGCACAGCAGATCAGAGATGCATTTTTGATGTCTTTCTCATTTCTCAGCTTCTTTTGGGCATTTGCTTGGCTGAAATTTAGTGAAGAACCAGTTTTCCTGCAAGTGTTCTGCCTGTTTTTGGGAATGGTGTGTACATGGGAAGATCTGGTATCTCTGCCCTCTCGTGTTGCTATTGGCTTATCCCCTTTCATTCAGTCCTTGCTCAGGCTGTTTCTGCTCCTTGTACACTACTACAAATATCAAAGTTATCTTCCTTAATTTTGAGGGACATAAAATGTCCACGAGTTGCTTTCTACCCTTTCTGATTTTCTACAGTTTCTACCAGTTTCAATCTAAGTATTTACTATCAGATCCTCACACATAATTTCTAATTATTTTTGCATCAGCCTTAATAATTACTTAAATAATCAATCTACAGTATCCCTAATAATTACTCATTACTTTTATAGCAGCCTTACTTGTATCCATGCATGGCTGTCTTCCTCCAGTGCCATTTTTTGGACAGTTTAATAAAAGTCAACTAAACTAAAGACCCAAGCTTTTAACAAAAGATACTGGATTGTTGAAGGGGCTGACACACAAGAGCAGGCAGAAGGGAAGAGCGGAATTTGCTGGCAATTTGCTGTTTCTAAGCCACAGGAAAAAAGAAGCTAAACCCATCCAATGCATGATTAGCATTAATTTTCTAGAATATTTGTGGCTTGGCTCCTGCATTTATTCCTTAAAAGAAAAAACCCTGTTATTTGTTCTGTGTTGGTAATTGCCGGTACAGAGCTGAACTTACTATGATAGCACCAAAAAAGGTGATAAATATCACCAAAACACCCTGGAAGATGCAGCCACATCTCCTGGATTTACTGAAGCCACAAAAGGCTCATGACGCCTCCTTTACCAGGCTGCACCTCACAGAAGGACAATGCCAAACTTAGGTCAGATGTTGAACTAAACCAGGAAACTACAAATAAGGATCATCACACGAAAGCAGAAATGGAAGATTCCCAAAAGAGCACTCAAATAGTTGGGCTGAGTGTGGTGAAAAACTTGACATAATGTTGAATGTGGGAAAAAAAGAAAGGGGGTAAAAAAGCTGTATTCAGCAACTGTTTTCCAATGGATATTCTCTCTCCCAGGCAGTCTCAAATCAATGAACCTCCCAAGGAGAGACAGCAACTGTTACCTGCCTCCCTATCTTTAAATTAACTGGGTGAGATCCCTTTATTCGCTGGCCTCCCCCGAGGTGTGGTCACACTCCTCTCGTGTCACACCAGCGTGGCTCTTCCAGCTCTTTCCTCCAGCCACACACAGAACAGAGAGCGTGGCAGGGCTGGATTTCCAGCCCAGGGAGTGCAGCCCTGGCAGAGAGTGCCCAGACTTACGTATCCAAGGTGTCCTTTGCGGGAGCAGTTGTAGCAGTACACGGACACCGTGCGCTCTGAGTGTGAGCCCGCTGCCTTGATGGGTCCTGGCTTTGTCTGCAAGGTGGAAATGGGCAAGAATTAGGTCTGGTGGTACTCTGAATGCTGAATTAAAAATAAATGAAAATTGCATAAATATAATTTTATTAAGCTTAGATCAATACACTCCTGCTTGCTGTTGGAATATTAAGTTTGAAAAAGCATCAACAGGCTGCTTCTGTGAGGTTCAGCCTCAGCATCACAAATTAGGTGGGAAGAGGCATCGTTGGCATCTTGTCCTCCAGGCCGTGTTGTTTCAGCTCTGAATGCAAACTGCCGATTTATCTCTCCCCTCCTCTCTCACAGGGGCCGTCAGACACAGCTGGGGAGGCACAATGCCCTGGCCACAGAGAGAATGGGACACCAGTCCCACGTTCCACAGCCCACGGGCAGGCACCAGGACTAACAAGGGATGCAGGAATCCTGGCCCAAGAGCAGTGGGGCTTAGGAGTGACCTTATTGAACCCCGCGTGTTTCCTTCTCTCTGGGGCTAAAGGAGCACGGAAGAGTGGCCCTGATTTCACAGAAAATTGTAGTC